>NC_051163.1:12427176-12697403 GCF_013339745.2 Dermacentor silvarum
GTTGGCGTACGCTTCCTGTGCGCATTGCACGCTTGCGTCTGTGCAGTGAGCTATCTTCATGAACGTGCCATTCCTCGCCGCGCTAACGGTGCTCGAGTGCGGCGCTTAGCTTGAGGCGCCGATGAGCCGTCTGTGTTCCTTTCGTTTCTGCAAGCAACGCACATTCGAGTCGGCCTGCAGCTCAAAGAGGTATCAGAGAATGGCGGCGCGCTTGAGTTATCGCCTATTAAAAGCGTGCAGTACGCCTTAAACGGCAACACGTCACGTTTGATAAATATGCTTACTGCGGTTGGGGTGGCGATGTGTGGATAAGGCAAGCCCGTCGGCGGCTTTGCCGACGTCGCCACCACGCCACTGTTCATTTACGATGTGTATCCGTGTAATCATCGCGCCGATGCAGGACTTATCGGTAGGCTGTTCTCCGCACATACCGAAAAGGCGAAATATATTTTGCAGCACACCGCGACATTAGCCACAACGCAAATAGAGGCGCAGTTAACGACTACGCGAGAAAATGTGCGCGGCGGCAGCAAGCGCTAGCTTCGCGCGCTTTCGCTCCAGGGCATGCGGTTTGCCTGCAGAAAGTGAACGGTGTGCTTAACATCTGACGATCGTCCAAGTGAAAAAAAAAGAAACGCGGCTATGTGCTCAAGAAAACGAAATCACTTACCTGTGTGCAGAAGTCAGGCTGCGGCTTTGTTCGCCTTCCTTCCATCATGAATTCTGCCGCGACACTCATCAAAACTGCCAGGCTCGAACATCACCCGAAGACCAGTAGCTGCGTCAGCAAACGTCTTCAACGGATAAACATCCCACTTATCATCATAGAGCAATTTCACTAAAACTTGCGTCATGATGTCCAAAAACAAAAAACAAAAAAATGCTTCCAACAAAGCGCGCGCGGCACGAACCACCGCACAAGTTCAGACGAGTGCCAGAGTCGAAAAGCGGTCACACAGCCTCAGTATCGTATTAAGTTAATAAAATCGTTCCTACTAAATATAACCACTAAAATCTATAACTAATGATTGATAATTTTTGTTCATAAAAACATAATAATTTTGAAGGAAAACTTAATTTGTAGCGTAAAAAATAAATAATACGATTAACAAGATTGCGACTACGAAACTAAGGGCATACTGGATACCGTTGCAAAAGACTGCTCACAATAAAGTCACGCACGCACGCACACACTCAAACACTCATGCTCAAACACTGGTTTGGCGTTTATTGCGTCACCTATGAGTAAAGTTATTACTAATACCTTTATTTTTATGAACAACAACTTGTTTAACTAGTTTGCAGCATCTTTGAAGATGACGCGGTAAAAAGTAAGGTATAACGTGGGCGCGTAACTGTTTGATTTCTTTCATTTCTCTTTGGCCTTCGTTTGTTTCACTGAACATAGGAGAGCTGCAGGCTTGGGAGGCTTCCATGGCAAGAATTTTATCGCATGCTTCTGCAAGGCGAGTGTCGGGAGCAGCCGCTGAGACAGCGATTAGCTGCGTAATGTTGCGGCTGTTGCTGAATCCGAAACTCTTTCAACGCGCTGTGCCCTCAAAGCGCGTTCGTTGTTTGATATCTAGTACCATGGCCGTTGGATAAAAAATGTATTATGCTTTCGATACACAGGGTGTGGCACAGGAAATTCTAAGACCTCTGAAGTGTTTGTTTACAGCCTGTGCGCGCTTGCATCCTACGGCTCGCACAGCGCGTCCGATGCTCAAAGGTAGCGTCGTCGCTTGTCGGCGCCTGCCTTATCGCCACCATCCGCGCTGCCGCCGTGTCTACTATTGGGGAACTCCCCATGCACGCAGTCACCGTGTTTGCGAGTGAATTTCACATTCTTTTGCTCCCTAAAACGTGCGCATTTTGGATCGCACCTATGGCTATGCCATATGTTGTATGTTAAAACGACGATGGCATTTGTACGCCGGCGAGCAAGTCACTCGTGGGCGATCATGAAGATGGTTCAACGTCGCAGTTTCTACGTAGCGTAAACGGCTACGAAAGCGGGTTGGTCCCGGACATAGTACAGTCTAACATGGCGCCTCAAAGCGCGAGCTGTCGCAAGAAGACGAGGAAGTTACATGGGGCGCCGGCGCCGAGCATTCAAAGCGCTTACTGGTTTCGGAACGAGAGACGTACGCGTGCGCTCGTGGCCAAAGGTTAGAGCACCGGGCTGCTGCGCTCGAAGGTCAACGTTCGGTGCCAAAGTCGGTCACACACTGTTTTCTTTTTACGAAAGCGAGCCCAAACTAGAACCTACCTACCTACCGCAAAGTGACAAGAATGAGGCAAAGATTGCTTCTTAATAAAGTTTTGAAATGTCGCCTTCATATGCGAGTCCTAATTAGTATATGCTAAACTCAACTGCTACACAACAAAAAAACAACTACGAAAATCAACACAAATTACTCAATAAATTATTTATTGAGAAGCTCTCAATGGTAATATCATTGTGCAACTGTTGAGCGAACTCAAAGACTTTAGAGACTGTTGAAAGTCCGTTGATTCAACAATACCCCAACAATACGTCAATAGAAAATCAACAGTCATTTTTGTACGGGTTATTAAATAAACTAAATAAAATTAAATTCCGAAAGCAATAAATTGTATGATTTACCTTCCCCATCCTGTGGAAAAGGTGGGGCTCGATTGGTTCTACTGCGACATTTTACTACTTCTATCATTAAGTAGGCAGCTCCGCTCCTCACATATCCCAGAGTTCTTTCATACCTACCATGGGACTCTGCATGCACTCTGCGTCAACCATTTCGTGCAGCAACCGACGTAAGTGCACCTGACGTCACTTCTATATTGGGCACACGTAAAGGACGTAGATACTATGGAAAGGCACGGTTCACGTAGCACTCTATCGTCTTCTGCTGAACAATAAATTAAATTATGGGGTTTTACGTGCCAGAACCGCGATCTGATTATGAGGCACGCCATAGTGGGGGGGCTCCGGAAATTTGGACCACCTGGGGTTCTTTAACGTGCACCTAAATCTAAGTACACGAGTGTTTTCGCATTTCGCCCCCATCGAAATGCGGCCGCCGTGGCCTGATGAACATAAAATATCTTATGGTGACGCTTATTGCTCATCAGACAGTCTACAACAAATGATCTGTCTTCGACGATATTGCCCGCCACCCAAGTAATATTGACGTGATTTAGTGCTCACAATGCTTGTATTAGCCAATCGTGGTCCGGGTAGCGTTCATAAATAAAGCACATACATCAGTATGTTGGCGACTCTTCAGCTTTTATTGTGAATGGTGCGAGACTACAAAGTGGAGACTGCCATTCTAGCCGTTTGAATATGGCCGCTGAGCCAATTTGGACAAGGTGGCACCGTCAGCATGCAGTCACAACTAAATCCACTCCTGTTTGCACTGCAGGTCCTATCGTTCAGCGCTTGTGCAATTGCTGGGCTTCCCTTGACCACCCTCACCGCTGCAGGCTTCGATAAAGGCTTTTCTGCCCTGAACTTCACCGAAGTATCACCGTACTAACCCTGCTGCGGCCTTTTTTCGAGTATTGTCATGGGTACAATGGCAGCCACATCGTCACCGTCAGCGAATGCTCTGTGTCACGCCCCCATCTTTCATTTCGTCATTGGGCAACGTGGCACCGTCAGCATGCGGCCACAGCTAAATCCGCTCCTGTGTGTACTGCAGGTTGGTGCATATCCTTCTTAATCTAAGTAAAAAACGAGTTATAGGTGTCTGGTGGTGCTGCCTTGTCCAAGTGCTCTTTGTGTGTTCATTGCCGACTGCTTCGATAGCTCATGTATCCTTGTACTATTTATTACTCAGCGGTGATGTCGAATAGAATCCTGGCCTTGACGATAAACTTCGCAATAGTCTCATAAGTGGCCGAAAAGAAATTCTCGAAAAGATAGGCGCAGTCTCGGTCAAGCTTGACGGCTACATTGCCCGAACAGACTCGCGTCTGAATTCCTTTGAAAGCGAACTGAAGCGTCTTCCGTCATATAGTGCGCAATTTGACCACTGTGAGGAGACGGTTAAGCTAATGTCCCAATATTTTGCAGTATTAGACTCTAAAATTGACGACCTGGAAAATCGCAGCCGGCGAAATAATCTAGTTATCTATGGGATCAAGGAAACAGATGAAAAAACGCCAGCGTCGCTGAGAAAGCAGGTCATCGACGGTGTGTTCTCTAGTGAAGGTAACTTGTGCAGAAAGAATTCATCGAGTCGGAACTAAAAAGCAACCCGGTGAAAGGCCAGTTATCTTACGGCTCTATGATTATAATGTAAAAAGCGAACTTTTCGAGCATGCGTATAAACTAAAAGACGCCGGCCTGTCTCTCAATAATGATTACTCTCATGAAGTACGTTTAAAAAGGAAGCATCTATGGGAATACGCGAAAGCGAAAAGGGAACAAGGTTGGCGCTCTGTAAACCTTATTCATGACAGGCTGATTATTGATGGTGCAACGTTTACATGGAACTCTGAATCACATAGATGCTGTTTCGCCTGTATCACATAGTGCGATACAGACGAAAGTCACGCAATCGCATTGTTAAGCAGCCACGTAATCTTGTCAGTAGGTTACACTGACACTACTTACACTTCGTCAGTAGGTTACCAACAGGTAACCTACTGACGAAGTGTAAGAGATAAGGTCGGTGAACTAGAAGGCTTGATAAATAGCGTACGTACTAACATTGTTATTGGCGCCAAATCTTGGCTTGAGCATGCAGTAGGTGACCACGGTCTTTCCCAGCGATTTTACCGCATTTTATGTGCTCGTATAGGCATCGCTTCAAAGTTGCGCACTTCGCGTTGAGAAGAACCCTACAGAGTCCGTTTGGCGCCGAATTATACAAAACGATGGCATAAAGTTTGATGCAGGGGCCTTCTATCGCCCGCCTGCTCCTGACCCTAACATTTTAAACCAGCTGCGTAAAATTGCACGAACATTTTCTAATGAGTGCATTATACTAGGTAGTGATTTTAACCTTGCTGGTGTCACGTGGAATAAAGGTCATTGTGTATTGAATTCTAATATTGCAGCCCATGGTCAATTGAAAACATTGTCAGATTCTCTTGGTTTTTATCAGCTTGTTTCTCAGCCAACAAGGGGCCCCAATCTTCTTGATTTGCTGTTTTGCAATGTCCAAGATTTTTTTGTTAAACATGAATGTTATTCCTGGTATAGGTAATCATGACGTTGTTGTTGCTAGATTGGCTATTGCTAGATTGGCTATGGCTAGATTGGCTATTGCCCCCAAAATTAGCGAGTCCCGTACAATTTACCTTTACCACAAAGCAAACTACATAGAAATTTCAAAACAGTTGGACGACCGCTATTTATCGTTCGAGTGTTTAGCTGATTCCCTAAATACTAATGAGCTATGGTTGAACTGGAATCGTATACTCTCACTCACCCAAAGTTACGTTCCTAGTGTTCGAAGTCACAAAGTAAAGGGAAAGCCATGAATCAATGGCGACCTAATTCGACTGATCCGTCGACGCAAGAGAGCGTATTCAGAACATTGCAAAAGAAAAACGTTATTATCTCTAAACAAATTACGGAATCTGACAGTACTGTATAAAACTAAATTAGCGGAGTGTAAAGACCATTATTTTCAAAGCTTAGCCACTGATTTCAAAAATAATAATAAGAAGAAGTTTTGGAAGTTCTTTAAGAGGTGAAGTACGAAAGTGTTCTGGCCTTCCAGATTTCAAACATAATGGTAGGATAATTACCGATCACGTAGGAAAAGCTGCCGTATTTAATGATTTATTCAAATCTTTATTTACTGCGAAGCCTCCGATTTCGCTTCAACCATCGTCAGAGAAATACGCAGCAATGGAGCTTATATTGATTTCCATGGAAGGTATAATAAAGCTTCTTGGCAACATCGAAGAATGTAAAGCTACAGGACCGGATGGTATATCTCCTAGAATTTTGAGAAACTGATCTCGAGAGGTAGCTATATACCTTTTGGTAATTTTGAACAAGTCTCTCAGTGAAGGCCAGTTACCTGACGACTGGAAGCTAGCGTACGTAGTACCAGTTTTTAAAAAAGGTAGCAAAGCAGACGTGTGTAATTATAGACCTATATCTCTCACCCCACAGGGTTGTAAGACTTTCGAGCAGATTATTTTTACGGCCTTAATTAAACACATTACGTCACTAGGATTTCTAAGTACTCAACAGCATGGATTTCGAAAAGCTTTTTCCTGTACAACTCAGCTACTCGAATTTTACCAAGATGTAGCCTCCAGTCTCGATTGTACAGGACAGATTGATTGTTTATTTTTAGATTTTCAGAAGGCCTTCGACACTGTCTCGCATCAGTTATTAATACAGAAACTTGTGTGCATTGATATTGATAACTCTGTTAAAAAATGAATAATGGACTATTTAACATCACGGAAACAGCAAGTTATTCTGAATGGTAAATGTTCTCCGTGTGTTGATGTAACATCTGGGGTTCCACAGGGTTCCGTATTCGGACCTCTGCTGTTCCTTATTTTTATTAATGATATCTCTAATGAAATCAAGTCAACTGTATGTCTGTTCGCTGATGATTGTGCGCTGTATTGTAATGTGGGCAGTGGGGCGGATTGCGTACAGCTGCAGGAAGATCTCCATCGTATCAAAATGTGGTGCAGTGTAAACAGAATGAATTTGAACATTAATAAATGCGTGCATGTCAGCTTCGCAAGAAAAAAGTTCATAAATTGCGGTATCGCTGCTATCTAGATAATGAAGTTGTTCGCCAGGAATCTCTATACAAGTATCTCGGAGTGACTTTATCTGAGGACGGATCATGGTCCGAGCACATTGACTGCATTGTGCGCAAGACCGGAGCTTCTCTTGGTTTCCTTCGAAGGAATCTCAAGCGCGTGGGAAGTCACGTCAAAAAGGTTGCATACAAAGTCTACATAAGGCCATTACTTGAGTACGCCTGTCCTGTGTGGGATCTGTCCCATTCTGTACGAATTAAAGCGTTGGAACGCATACAGTCAAGTGCTGCAAGGTATGTCCTGGGGCGGTACAGTGAGTTTGATAGTGCAACAGAATTATAAAAATCTAGGATGGGCTTCTATAAGCGAACGCCGCTAGAACCTTCGTCTGAAGCTTTTTTACACTATATATAATAATCAAGCTGGAATCAAGGCCTCGTCATATCTGCGTCCTCCATATTACTTATCTACCCGAAGAGAGCATTTGTTCAAAGTTCGGGAGCATGCCCCCAGGACTGACCGTTTTAATTTTTCTTTCTTTCCTAGGACCATATCGGAGTGGAATTTGTTACCGGCTGAGGTAATGAGCCAAAACGCTGTTGACTTGTTTTATTCTTTATTATGCCCCTCACAATAATGCCAATGGCGCTGCGTGTTTTGTTTGAACAAAGAATAAAGAAATGTAATGCATGGCATATGACCGTGTGTGCATGCGTAGTACAGTTGCGTAGACTGCCGAAACCATGGCTCCAGAAGATGTTCGGATATAAGAGCTAAGACCGTAAGAACTGAGCACGTTCCTTGGCTGCACCCCCTCGCAACCTGTTCTTACAAGACCACGGTGCTCTCATCTGCCGCAGAAACTGGGCTCTCGGTCTTCTTCTGCGTTGTTTCTGCAGCGAAGCCTTTACTGCCACCTTTAGTCTCGGTTTTCAAGGAAATAAGTAAAAATGGCGAGACCGACCGTTCAAAGGGACATAAGCGGATTTAGTGCCGAGGAAACAACATTAAAGAAATAGAACGCAGCTCATCTCAGGACGACTTGATGGCTGTTCTATGAAAAGAGCAATCCCCTTGGGGCCGCGCGACTTAGGCAATGTATCAGAAAGAGAATAATTGTCGCACGAACTCGCGCACCATATGACCTATATGTGATGCGCAAAGGCAAATAACCAGTGACACAACAGCAAGCACAATAGTTCTAGTGGTGGCAAAATAGCAAAGACAGATAGGTAAGGATATACATCACCACACTTAATACAATTCTGGCTTTTCTCTATTCTATGCCATCAAGACCGAGCTACGTTTTCCCATGGCGACGGACTTACCCGAGACCGCAGCGTACAGACGCTATGTGTTTTCCTTTATTGAAAAGACAGTGAAATGACTGACATTTCTAAATTAGATGTTGATTAGGGATATTCGGCAACTGCTAACATAATCTGCACTTCTTTTCGAGTCAGAATTGAAAAGAATATTTCAATTGGGGGTTCTGGAAAGGGAAAATGTGAAACTATATGAATATCCTCATGTCGTGGGAGATCAAAAACGTTGAATATGGCGCACTACGCCTGCATTCCGCATTGGTCTTTTTCGAGAATTGTGGCGGGAATTACTGTAACGCTGTCTGATGTCGCAATAGGTCCACATTATTAACAAAACGTGGCGAAAATTCCCCAATTTCAGTTAAATGGCTCCTGTAATGATCGGTGTTCAGGTTCTACTGGAGCTGGTTTCTGTAAGAAGAATCCATGTCTTCTATCCAAAATAAAGAGATCTCATTCAATTCAATAATCTTCCGTTAGATTACTTTTTTCATACCCACCACGGTGGCTTAGCTACTGTGGACTTGCTCTGATAAGCACGTGTTCGCGGAATAAAATCCCGGCCACCCAGGCCGCATTTAGATTATGCCGAAATGCAAGACCGTCCGTGTCTCTTGCATTGGGGGCACGTTGAACATCCCCTGTTGGACAAAATTAACCCGGAATCCGCCACTATGGCGTGCCTCATAATCAAATAGTGGTTTTGGGGCACAAGACCCCAGAATTCAATACTATTTTTTACACTGGTCTGACTTTGCATAAGCCGCCTATCGATTCTTGGTGTTCAAAGTTTATTCAATTGCTGTAGAAGTGAAAAAAAAGAAAAATATGAAGGAAGAAACACAGGAACTAATTTGAATACAATAGAGAACATGCTTAACGCAACGACCTATAGGCTTGTTCGAATTCAGACACATCGTGCACTGCGTTCCCAGCGCTTAGCCACGGGATGAAAGAAGTATAAAACGAATGAGAGGAATAGTGCAAACACAGGGGCATTTGCAAGTGTGCATGCATGTCTGAGTGCAAATACATTCGTCTTACATTACGTGGTTATTGCTTTACTATCTTCATGGTTTTATGCAAGATGAAACAGGGAAGCAAAATATTATATTTAATGATAAGCTCACGAACTTTGCAGACAGAAGGTGAGTGTTAGACCTACTCGGGACCCTGGAAGTGGAAGATCTCTGGGCTAAGCTTTCATCTTGCATTGGAGGTAAATAGGCTGGTAGTGATGATAAGTAGAGTGATGCGCCGCAACTTCCCAATCCAGCTGAGGTTCCTCGAAAACTTAAACCTAAATGTAAACGACAGCAAGTAAAACGACAGAAACTGCGTGAACAACTAAAATAACTACAGTAACTAATATAGCAGTGAGAGCAGACATTTGAAAGAGGGAGCCTTTGGTTTGGGTTAGCGGATTCACTTCGTGAATATACGTGGCTAGAACGCAATAAATGCGGCCATAGAAGGAACAGAGACGTCCTCTGTTACGTATCCTCACTTTGTCCGCGTTTATTGCACGCGGTCCTGTCGAGATTTACAAAAACTTGGAAAAGCGCTGCGCATGCGGATTACTCTTCCCGTTCTAGGCGAATGTCTTTATGCACACATGTTCCATAAGTTGTATACCTCTTTCAATCACTATATATAAGACCAGCCTACCTATACCGCCTGATTGTTTCTTCAGCGGTGATTCTTGGACTACGCCAGGATTTCAGCGCGAGACGAGAGATTGCGTTCTAGAACAAGTGATACGCTTATATTCCCGTACAAAATTTATTTTGGCCACTTTATTTCTGGCCCGGGGGAGATGGAGAAAGACCATTAAAGAAATTTAAGCATAGACTTGAGACAACACGTTATTGTCATCCGTTAATTGGCGCGCTTGAATGGCCATTTGCTTCGCAATGTCTTTCTTTTTTTTTTGCCCTCCGTTTGTTTGGTTGCAGCTGTAGCTTCCATAATTCCGCACCCGCTCTTGGACGCAGAGCCTAAAGAAGTGAGCGCCAAACGGAAATGCCCGATGCCGGCAAACGCAGCCGTTTTTCCTGCCACGTGGGCCGGAATTTAGTGGCGTCTGTCCTCCAGGATGAAGACAGATGAGGGAGTTGCCTAATTGGCTTGCGCAGAGAACAAAACACCCGAGGTAAGGGCACGAAGACGCCCCCTATAGCTTTGGAATTCACCTAAAACAATAGATACGATAGAAAATGAGAGGATCTCGGTTCAAGCAGAGAGGAAAGCTGAAAGGGAGACTGTGCACATCAGACAAAGGTCAGCGAAGGACAACCATGGTGAAAGGTGAAGTAAGCGAGACTTCGAGAAGAGGAAGAAGAGAAAAAAAGCGGCGGGAAATGATAAAAATAACAAAGAAAGTCAAGCCGTAAACATGGGTATGGTTGATGGTGCCGTACCATAGATCTGCCCACATATAAAAAGAAAACGGGAAAGTTTGCACTCGATCGTGCAAAGCTTAGGCACAGCGAAACTGTCGATCCTCAGTTCTTACTGGCTGCTACTGCTAGGCATTAACTTGGTTGCTGCTAGGTCTTTACTTGGTTTAACTTAACTACGCATGTAGGGAAGGTATTCTCGAGCGATCATTTTCGGAGGTACCTTCCTTTCGCGACATTTCGCGTGACTAGTGCTGGACGCGTCGGCGCCCACGAGCGAGAGCGTTCCTGGCATGCCACAAACGCAGGAAGGTTAACCAAGGTTGGCACAGTGCTAAGAACGTTGTTGCTTCGGCGTCGGAGGCTAGCCATTCAATATCTAGCGAAAGTTGATACTAGGCGCAGTCCCTTTTACGACAAACTCCGAGGCCAAGCGCATCCACACTGGGCGAAAGCTATGCACAGTGTACGGGCGGCGCGCAGCAGACGACACGCCGGGTTGACGTCACGGCGCATGCGCAGTAGCGCGCAGCTGGCCGGAGCTCGGCGGAGCCGTGTCTGTGTCGGGCGAAGCCAGCGAGCACCTGCGCCGGCGGTTACTAGGTAACGCGAGGCTGACGTCATGGCTACTGCTTCGGCGCATGCGCGGCTAGGCGAGGTTGGGCCAGGTGGTGCGCCACTGTGGCTTGGTTGGTGCTAGGCAACGACGCGGTGTTTTCTGCGGACTTCGGACGTTTCTCCTCCACCTTTCACAGCTTCGATATTCTAGAGCAGCATTGTCAATGCTGCCCTGGAATACTTATCAACCAGGGGATAAAGGCTGTTTCAAGTAGTGCAAATTTGCTTGCATTTTCGCACTTGTGAATTCGCAGTTTCGGCAAATAGGCCGTCGAAGCCTTCGTGCGTGCGATTTTTCCATTTTCGCAGTGCTGAATTCTGCGGAAGCGCACAGCCGGCGAAAACGGGGAACCAATCAGAACGCGGATCGTAAACACGTCACTTTCGTCCGCCTACTTAATCATTGTTTTGATAAGGTAATGCACTCAAACACAAAAACATTACACGAGAACAGTTTCTAAGTGATTTGAACTTGATTTCACCGAAGCCCACTGACGCAATAATAATTCAGTTCTCCTGAAAGTGCTCGCAAATGCGATGATCGCATCTGCCGCGCTCGGTGCACGTGAAAACGGCAAATGCGAATTTCGCATCTGCGGAAATCGTAGTTGCGAGAGACGCACTGTAAGATCGTGCCACGTGAAACAGGTTTCAGACCCTCCTCTGTTGTGTTCTCCGCCTGGGTGTGACGTGATGTGTTTTAGCGTGTCTTCCTCTTCCGTTTTCTTTTTTTTTATCTCAACTTTTCAAGCGACTGGGAATGGTGTCCTTTACAGGAGACAATTGCTAGCCAGCCTCTCTTACTGTATGCGTTTGTGCAAGTGTTCATGTATGCTGACTCGTAAATTATATACACGTACGTGAATTTTTTTTTTAAATTCTGGCGTTTTACGTACCAAGACCTCAATTTCATTATGAGACACGCCGCACTGGGGGACTCCGGATTAAACACGACCACCTGGGTTTCCTTAGCGTGCACTCAATGCACGGTACACGGATGTTCTTGCATTTCGACCCCATCCGAATGCGGCCGCTGTGGCCAGGATTTGATCCAGCGACCTCATACTTAGCGAATCATATATGATGCACCACATATGAAGAGCAGCTGTCATGTCTTAATATCGATAATTCTTTCCTCAGTGTTAGTACCGTATCAGATTTTTTGAAGGCTTACTTGAGTTTTTACGAAAAGTTGTACTTGTAGTTTCTTGAATTTCGTTCCGTGCACCATTAGTAAGGTCCCTATTCTGTTCATGCCACTTAAATATGAATGAGTGAATCAATTAATCGCAACGAGCACAAAGATGTGCGTGACACATGAATACAAACGTTTGAAGTGGTTTGCGTTTACATAAGCCCGGTTCGGCTATTACGCATCGGTGTGTGTATGATGTCGTCTGTGTATCCTATTCATCTGTACGCCTGTTCATATTGGACGGAATCGCTGCCTCGTGTACATGTTTGGAACTCATTAAACGCGCACTGTTGGGATTAAGTATAGTATGTCATTTAAACTGTCCTCGTCTTTTGTGTTTTACATTACAGTCTCTCTAAAAACTATATGTTGGCAGAATTTACTCTCTCATTAAAGAGTAAGCTTTAGATCTGGCCCAGCTATCGTTTCCCGCTTATTCAAATACATGTAAAACGCAGAAAAAGCTTTTCTGCGATATCTCCTGTTCCGATTTCTATTGAAGTTTGTTTCATTTTATAAATACAGTTTAATCATAGTGACTGTTTGAAACGGAATTTTGATTGTAGGCCTGAAGTTTCTAAAAGGAATTTTCCGAAATTGCAATGTTCGAAAGGAAATAGAAACACAACGTTTACAAATTCGCATCTCTGCACGAAGAACAAATATCGCAGTTCTGTAAACTGCATCGTTTAGAGCATCCAAAGTGAAACTGTGTGTTATATAAATTTATGTCACACGTAAATTTGTTACATTGTTTAACAAGTGGGTTGGCAAAAGTCATATTCATATAATGGTAGTCTATTTGAGAGCCATGCATAATACACAATGTCTTCCGCTTTAGAAGTACTTAAAATTGCAATTTACAGAATTGTGATGTCTTTGTTCATTGCAAAGTTACAAAGTTGTAAACCTAATAGTTTTGTTTTCAGAGAATTTCCTATTTTCGACAACTTTTATTAAAAATGGACGACGTAAATCAGCAATGAACTAGAAACGGCTATTAGCTAGGCTTCAGTTTTTTCTTTTAAATGCAACAAGCCTCACCAAATGTGGTACAGTGGTTTCCGAGAAAAACGATTTCTCCTTTCTCATGTATTTAGATAGGAGCCCTCAAGCAAAAGCTTCCTCTTAACTCGGGTATAGAGTTTCAGATCCTGGGCCGTTAATCCTTATTAACGCGATAGTGTAAAGGACCCCGTCTGGCAGAAAATCCGGCGTCGGCGTGGATGTCGGCGTCCGTGGCGGAGAAAATTATCCGCAACCACCCCGACCGCGCAGGCCCTTCGTCGTGGTGCAAGGTATTAGTGAACAAAAATTTAATTTCTCACAGTGAAATCCGTCAGAAAAATGGTAAAGCACAGCCTACAGACATGATGGCGTCGGTCTGTACTTTCAATGTACGAGAAAACAATTCTGTTACGAGGAATCTGAAACACAAAGCTCTTTTGCCAGCATTTCTACCATAAAGACACCGGCTCACTCGGGTAGCCTACTTGCGAAAATCTTATCCAGATGGCACTGGCATCCTCGGCAGGTCAAATTGGCACTTAGCCTGCGAAATGCGTTTTGGACACGCGCGTGCGTCGGGACAATAGCAAACAATTATTAAAATAATAAAAAAGGTCCTGCGGCCTTCACATTTAATATAAGGCGACATATATTGCCCCTGGAAGAACGTCTTCCCAGCAATGCATTTCTGTTTAAAAGTAAAGCTGACTTTAAGGGGATTGGTGTAAGCTTGGTCTTTGTAAGCTGGCTTTCCCACGTTCTGTGTTGTGAATGAAGCCTACTTGGAGGATGCGAACGATGCGAGGCGAATGGGTTCCAATAGCGCAATTGCGTTCTATTCTGAAAAGCGAAGCTTAGGCGTCCTCCAATTTCTAATCTTATTTTTCCCATTATAATTACTACTACATGAAAATTAGAAGCCGTTACTATTACCGGTTACTAAATTGCTTTCTTTTATTTACATTTTATTAACAAACGCAGCTATATCAACATGCGTAATTAACGTAAACTGAATCAAATTCTTTGTTTGAGTGGAATCGCAGGACTCACGCGCACGCCGAACATTCAAGACATGTTCCGAATATGCGAAGAATGCGCAATTTCACACAAGCGTTTCTCCGTGTTTTATTTGCCGCTCTCAGGTTGTAGTACGTTTTGCGGTAGCTATCAGTTTCTGACAAACCGAACAAAGAAAGAAAGAAAGGAAAAAAAAGGAAAAGAAAGAAAGAAAGCTAAATTCAAAGTAAGAGACGAAGCAGACAGCAAAAGAAAGCACTGCGTCTTGCGGAGCAAGAGACATAGCGTCACATTTACGTCACATCAAGTTGAGTGAAGGGAGCTGTGGTTTAGGATCGAGATACAGGAAGGGTGATAAATAAAGGCCTGTTATAAGCCTTGAGGTTGAGGCGAGAAACACTGAAGTGCCTGAGGAGACGAGGAGGACGGAGGGGGGGGGGTGTTGATAACAGCAGAAGTCAGAACGGTAAAAAGTCAACGAAGGAGAGGCGGGGAGGGAGGGCAGCGGCAAGGCTTTCGTTCATTTGTTCTTAATTTTGTCCTTGCTTTTTCTTTTTCCTGAAGCCTTTCCGCTAGAGTAGGCAAGCGCAATTCCGTCATATTGTCGGCCGAGCCGGAGACTTCCTGCATGACGCAGCGTGGATATGGATGCTGCTTGACCTGTCAGCTGGAAGGGACGGAAAACAGCGCCATAGCAAGGAAAGATCTTTAGAGAGAAGAGAGATAGAGCGGAGAATATGGAGCAGGCGATATGAGACAATGCATCGGTGAGGTAGAGAAGTAGGCAATGTGTGAAAGAGACAATAGTGGGTGATCAAAGGGAAAGGGAAGGAGCAATCTTTGCGTGATGCCAGCGACGGTTGCGGCATGGTAATGTCGACCCCTTGTTCGAAGCTTCCCGAAATATCGACCCTGGGTGCATCGAAGTGCGAGCTCTCTTGCGGGGCGTCGTTCAGGGCGTGGTTGCAAGGCTGTTCAGGCTATTTTTCCTTTCCGCTTCGCTTGGACGCCCCAGGCTTCGGCTTCGATGCATATGCGCATATATGGCAGCGATCGACGATATTCTGCGGGGTGATCATTTTAATATTTCCGGAATTTTTGCAAATCACCTGTGGCAGATAGCATATATATAGCCCTTGAACTGAATTACTCGAAGAGATGGACATTACTAGCACGAGAAACCGAAACGTATATTCAACTAATTAAAAAAAGTTCACTATTTAACGTAATTAGTTTGTTTACGGCACACAATGAAATTTCCGAATTATAGCCAGCGAGCTTGCAAGACGTATCCACTTGAAATGAACCTCCAGGATGACATCAGTTTCAAGCTATTATGTCTCATTGTGCTGGACGAAATACATGTGCGTTCCGGTTACTTTTGTGCTTCAATGCATAAAAGAGCGTTCTTAAAAAAATGCAGCCAGTTCCACGAAGTGAAATCTTTTGAAAACAGCGGAGCTGTGGTTGTTCTGTTTCTGCGATTGTCGTGTATGTTTCTTTTAACAGCGATCAGCGTCCCTCATGCGAAGAGCGCGCGGCGCAAACACCTGCTATTATTCCCCGGCGCCTCTCCTCCTCATCCCCGGCGCGCGCTCTGATTGGTCGGCTCCTCTCTTGCCGGCGAGTGAGTCACGTGACCTCTCCGGCTCTGCTCCTGCGTGACGGCGCCGACATCGACGGCGCATGCTCGACTAAGAACAGCTCCGCTGTTAAAAAGTAAGTTGAACGACAGTGCTGTTTTACGGCAAGTTTGATGGCGCCTATCTCCAAACTGGAGTCATTTTGTAGATTCATTCCAAGTGGATGCGCCTTGCAAGCTTACCGGCTGCAATTTGTAAATTACAATATGTGCCGTAAAGTAATTTATTAAGAAGTTCATTAGTTTAGTATGTATTTCGACTTCCCGTGCAAGTAATGTCACCTCTTTGAATATGTGCGAATTATTGCAACAACAATATTGCAACAACTCTGAGAATTATGTGCAACAGGCAGTTTTTAAAAATTCCGGGAAACTTAAAAATAATCACCCCTAGTGAGACGCTCCTCAAATAACATCATGCCAGGGCCGTTACTCACTGCTCCGTTCTAAAGTCTCCAGAAAACGTTCCCCATCATCGCAAGTGCGTCATTAGCACTCCTGTATTAGCGGCGGCTGTGACCATTTCTGCGATAAAAGCTGAAAGAAAACCTGAACGTTAAACGGCTCGTGTTTCCACTCCGAGAGTAAGTGGTAACTTTCAAAAAAAAAAAACGCGGGTAATAAAGAATTAGAGAGAGGAATTTAGGACATGCTATAACAACATCTACAACATAACGCTGTGCGGGCCGTGTTGCCAGAGACAATGAGCGTCGATTATTGCGTAGCTTATATGAAAGTGGCTTCAAACCTCAGCTTCCTATGGGGGAAATAAAATGCAGTGATTACAAACGGAAAGAAAGAATGAAAGACATAAAGAAAGGAAAAGCTAACGAGGAAATACTGAGATTGAGAGAAACGCGTTAACGCTAAGGTGCGGCATAATAGGTCTTGGCAGTTATTTTTTCGTCATCGCGTGCACAACGTGTTCCAGTGTTCTGAGGCGTAAGATCTAGAGGAGAGCATTATCTGCCCAGACCGGTAACAATAGTAAAGAACATAGGCTGAACAGGAAGCTTTAGCTTGGTGCCAACTCCTGTGCCGCCTGTCGATATACACGTATACCGCAAAAAATGCTTTTATAAGACGACATCTCCACCGATTTGAATAGAATTTATTGTATTACAGTGAGAACATTTTAACTTGTGACTTTAGGAAGCAGAATTTGATTGAAGCCCAGGATTGTTGTCCAATAATTGCCAAAAATGGGTAAGCTAGAAAAAAAAAGTCGCAGTTGCGCCTGAAAGGTGAAGCATCGATTGCGATAGCAAATTATCAGAGAACCATACGAAGCAAGGATAGTACTTTTATTCGCTTTCATTCGCTTGATAACTAAATTAAGAAGCATAGTTTTAGCGCGCACAGCAAAAATTGAACACATCACACTCGATGACCGCGGACACTCGCTGTCAAAACGCTGGCGTGAGGAAACGCGTCAGCAGGAGCGAGCGAAGTGAACTTCATGCTGTTGTCTATCGCTTCAACGCAAACTGAGCGCCGAGAACGCTCAGCACGCGCAAAGCTACGAGACGCCGCCGCACCTAGACTGTGCCCCCAACGCAGATCGCTCTCGAGATACGGCTGCGCCACCACGCGCAGACGCCACATACGCAGTTGCAGCCGCAGCCGAACGCCGCACCCCCCCCCCCCCCCCCCCTCTCCCTACGGTCCCTCCGGTGCTTCGCAACGTTGGGTGCCCCGCGCGCGGCGAAAAACGGCACACTTCCTTCCCTCTTTTCTCCCTTTCGCGCCGGTGAGATTGAGGCGCAATCGTCAGCTCCTTTCGCACGCCTTCACTCGCAAATTTAGCGTAGGGCGTGCGGCGACGGTGTTATCGCCCTTGGACTTTATACGGAACCTCACGGCGATGACGACGGCGACGGCATAAATTCTGTCCATGTAATTGCTATCGCAATAAAAAGGAACGCGAAGTTTATAAATCCTTAATTCTGCACCACAGACAGATATCGCCGTTTTCTAAACTCCATGCGTTAGTGCATCTAAAGCGGCCAAACGTTATTCATAAATTTATATCTCACGTGAAATGTTTAAACGTTTATGAGAGACTTGCAGTAGTCCTACTCGCATATTAGTGGTGTATTTGAGTGCCATACATCAATTTCGTCCGCTTTAGTTTACATTTAGGTGCAGTTTACAGAATTGTGATATCGTTTTTAATTGCTGAATTACAGTTTTACACTTGATAGCTTCGTTTTGCGGAAATAGCGATTTTGAACAATCTTGAAAAAATATTTAACCGCTCCAAATAAATATTTCGCTTACAAAAGACGCTAGATTTTAACTTTTTATTTTAAATGCAAAAACCCTGGTCTAATTTGGGGCAGTGCATCACTGCCAAGAAAAACTATTTCTTCGTTCTCATGTATTTAGACAGAAGCCCCTGAGCAAAAGCTTCCACTTCACGAGCATGAAGATCGGGCCTAATCGTTTAATCCTTGGAAGTTGCAAGGAACAAGGATACAAGGATTGTCCTGAGGCTCACAATATTGTATGCTCCTGTTGCTCGAATTTTACGGCACTTGAGCTGAAGAGAAGAAGCAAGGATGCGCGTGAAATGTCTTTGGCAGGCTAAACGTGGGATTTTCTCCCCGAGATTTCTCAGGTCTCGTCAGTATCTTACCAGCGAGCAAGATCTCACGTGTATTATAACAGGATGACAATACACCTTTGCGCGCCTACTCTTAAAATACAGAGACATAAAAAGAAGGGCTCGTAGCATGTGTCACGTGAGCGAGAGCTAAAAGTCGGAAAGGAAAGGCAGGAAACTCAACCATACGCATGACCGGTTTGTCATCCTACACAGGGTGAAAATGCCGCTTCATCCGGATCCCATACATCGACGTTACAGTTGGTCAATGATATTTATAGGCTTCGGGAACTTGTGGAGATGGGTTTGCACAATGCAAACCCACGAGCAACGGTCAGGAAAGGTCACGACACTCCTCCAATCCACAACGGACAAATGCGCGACGGCAGGGTTGGTCGCGACTCTGCGACACGGCGCTGGGGAGGCTCTGGAGTCAGTTCGCCAACGGAGACAGGTTTATTCACCCAAGATACAGCACAGTACGACAGTCACGGCGCTTAGGGGCAAAGGCTCATCGCAAGACCCATCGAGTACGCGTGCCCGCTGCGCTAGTGCTAACCGGGTAGCGGTCCACCAAGCGCAAGAACGAGCAGTCGCGAGAGCGAAGGTCCCACGTAACCAACTCGTTGCGGGCCTGTGAGCATCTGCCGCAGCGAGGAAGCACTCAGCTGAAGAGAGCTAGGGTGGAGAGGGCGCCCCGGGGCCGCCACTCCGGAGGTCAATCAGGGGGCGTCCCAGTGACGTGTTCTCGCGCCAGGGAGAGATAAAACGGATAAACACGGTTTGCGCGGGAAATTACTTCCGGCGCGCTAGCCGTGTCCGCCATGTTGCCGTTACGGCGGCGGTTCCTGGAGATCGAGCGCGACGCGCGAGCTGGGGGACGAGGCGCGGGAAGGCACCTCCCTCCCTACAAACTGCAGCAATTAGCATGACGCTTTCTGATCTTGACGTATACATTCTCGCCATTGGGTTGCACCGCAGGGAAAATATACGTATGGGTGGCCCGTGATGATATAAATGACATCTCTGCTGGGTTGGTCGAATGTTGAAGAGTTGGTGGAAGAATTGAGTCGACCTATGAGATGGCTGTGCTGATGAAAATGACAACGTCGCTGTCTTTGCTGGAAGTTGTAGAGTTGATGAATGCATGGATAGATAGTGTGTCAACAAACTTTTTTAAAGACCCGGCACTTCTAAAGAAGAAAAAAAAATAAAAAAATAAGAGCAGACGTGATCAGTTTGCGCATGTTAAAGGTACCTCAAATACACCTCCCACCAAGCCCCTCTTTCACCTTTCTCTTCCTCCCCCCCCCCCCCAAAAAAAAATAATAAATGAATATGCTGGCTTTAAGATATGATCGAAGGCAACTCCAATACATCTTTCGAACATTTCAGAAAACAGGCACAAAGGCTGACGTAAAAAAACTGTGCGACATGCGAGTACGAGGGGAGATTTATATAACCTTGTGGTCTGCACTGTTTACGACCAAGTTTGGGTGCGGAAATTGGGCAGAGCCGTCGATGGCGGTCGGCTGCAAAAGGGCTACGGTGATTGCTGGGCTCTCCCCGATAAAGTAGCAATTCTGTGGAGCTGACGTGACGGCGCAAAAGATAATACAAGAACAAAACTGTACCAATGGCTAACTTTGGGGATAGCACTTATGCCACAGCGACCATATGAAGCTGCGATGCGGGTGTGCTAACAATAGAGTTGGTATGATAAAACTTTATTACGGTCCCTCGGAACGCGCGTTAGCCCGTAGCGGACCGCTCCCACGTGGGTACAGAAAGGCCGAGCCTCTCTGCTGCGGCGCGGGCCCGATGGACAGCCCATAGCTGTGCTTCAAGATCGGGGCTGCTTAGGGCAGCCTCCCATTTGGACGACGTGACACCGTCGCCGTCGCGTAAAGTTCTCGTGGAACAAAAGGGGGCTACATTTTTCTCATTCGTTTTGTTATTGTTATTTGACTGAACAGTGTGCCTAGGTTCTACTTCTGTCCCTTATAACAGCACTCATCCTCGGATTCCCCCTCGGTTCACATTTGGATTAAAGAATTCGGAGTAGGTCAATCAAGAGATTCACTGGATTGTCATCAGTAGTAATGGTTATCATATGATTATAGCAAACATGGTGTAGGCTGTGTCACTGAGGCTTGTTTCCTATTCTTTGTCGACCCAACCTTTAGCGAATGTGAGTCATCTAAGCGTGGTGTTCCCGTGACAGCGTATGCCCATCCCGCAATTTCTGTACTTGGTGTCCTAACCTGAAAAAAAAAATAGTTGCCTATGAGCATCGACATGCATGATTCTAGTGATTTTCCTCGATCTGCTACTTCCAATATAAATAATTAATGGATAGGTTTTGGCCTCAGCTTTCATTATTCCAAATATCTCCAAGGCCCCTAATGAAGGGGTCTTATAAGCGGGATGGTCTTCTTGTCAACGCATGATTTCAGTTAGTGAAGTCTTTACTATAGATGGGTTTTAGAGGGCCACTGTTGCATGGGGCAAGTCATTCCAGTCACTTAATATCTTGGCAACGAAGGACGTTAAGTGCGCAGATATTCGGGCGGGAGGAGGATAGACTACACATTGATGGCTGATGTGGTTTGACGTATACGATGAGCACGTGAAATGACTGAACGGCCTAGACGGCAGTAGTAACATTCACGAAAGACAACAAGTGTTGCAATTTTACGGCGAGGCGACAGGGTAATGTCGCCGGTTTTAGATTTGAGCTCAATGATGGCTTTGTTATAGCCAGGAGTAGTTACTAAAGATGCATTTCGTTGCGCGATTTTCAACAGATTTCAGGATAAATAAGCAGCAGAATTGCAACTACTCCGGTAGCAAAACGGACACTAAAAATTTTTCGAGGTCTCCATTTTTTCCTTTTCGATATCATGTCTCTGTTTATTTATGCAATTTAATTACAGCGGTCCACCTTTCCGGCTGAGGCGTGCTCCCAGGACGCTTTTGAACCTTTCATGCTCACTTTTCTTTCTCTCTCTCTTTTTTTTTACATTTTGACTACTCGTCCTTTTGTTGGCGCGGGTCACATTAAATTGAAGAAATATTTGGTAATTTGAATCCCTTGGAGGCAATACATTCTCATTCCTGAAAGCCATGAAGAACTTACATAAATTATTTTGACAAGTTTTGTGTTGGACGTTCTTATTTTTCTTCATATCGTACCTGATTTCCCCTGAAGAGAGGGAACCGAGGGGCCATATTTCATTAACCATACCATAGGAAGCCAACAAACAAAGACAATAAGGACAACATAGGGCAAATTACTTGTACTTAGTAATTGAAATAAAGACATGACAAATTAATGTAAATGAAAGTGGATGAAAACACAAATTGCCGCAGGTGGGGAACGTTCCTACGTCTTCGCATTACGCATGCGATGCTCTTACCAATTGAGCGACTACGGCGCCGTTTTCCCATCCACTTTCTGGGGTATTTATGTTTTTACTACTGGAACAAACGCTGGGAGTGTTAGCCAGCGCCACCACTCACAAACCTTGGCGGCGGATGTGGAACATTTGCCGTGTGGTTTTCGGGCTCACATTTTAAAGTTGACTGCTCGATCCCACTGCCTCAATCTGTGCTTACTGCTCAGTGAAGACATCAGTAAGGGAGGTATAGGGGCGTCCGCCGGAGAATGGAAACGCAAATATTCTATTGTGTCGGCTTTTTATTGACATGGCAAGAAGGCCGCACGGAAGACAGACCCACGGCACGCTGGCGACTATCGGCAATTCACGTGCATATTTTCGCAACGTCACGAATCTAACTTTTCAATGGAAAACA
Organism: Dermacentor silvarum; assembly: GCF_013339745.2. Classification (NCBI taxonomy): domain Eukaryota; kingdom Metazoa; phylum Arthropoda; class Arachnida; order Ixodida; family Ixodidae; genus Dermacentor; species Dermacentor silvarum. Next base: position 12,449,531 of record NC_051163.1, read on the forward strand.
AGAAAAACAATTACGAAACGAAGAGTTCGCTGTCGACTCGCTGGAGCTTACGCACTGTTTCTTCAAATACTTATAGAACAAAAAAGAAAGACATTGACCGGCTTTTCACTAATTGCTGGCAAGGACATGTCAAACACAGCCTCCGCATCAATGGGCGTGCCTTGTAGGGGATTCAATTTTCCGGGACGAAGCGGGCGCATCTTCGCTTTGTTACTTTCGAGGAGGAACGCAAAAAAAATGAAATAAAACACTAAGCCGCCTAGATAAACTTCTAAGCAGAGTCCCAAAGTGCAGTGACGTTAACGCAAAGAACAAGTTTCAGCTGTCCGAGAGCCGATGAACTGATTCCTCTATGAAAATTAATGAAAGCGTTCTTCGGGGACCTGGAAATAAGCAGTCCCGAGTCACGAGATGTCTCGCTAATTGTGTGCAACGCTCTGAAAGCTGACGGTGACATGTGGTGTCACAGTGGTGTTGCTCGTAGTGATGATTCTTGACTGACAGATGTTGACGGCTGCCTGATTGCAGTCAGCCATGGTACAAATAATGGAAAGGTGGTGTAGCGTTTCTGAAGTTGTCTGTCAGGTATTAGCCAAATATACTGCTCCCAGCAGACTTGTTTAGGTTACTCTCTCTAGCTTTGCGTTGGGAATAGGTTCGGGTTATGCCATTCCCGTGCAATCCGCAGTGTCTAGAAATGTTCATGCAAACAAAACGGTGCCCTATTTATTTAGGAACACTGCTGAGTTCACCGACACTCACAAAATAATGGGTTTTTTGCATGAAACATTGAAGAATTTGCAGGCATTAGCCTCTTCGTTAGCGGCAAATGAAACCAGCCCGTTCAGTGAAAAAGTGTTACTGGGCCCTTGGCTGGACATAATCAACGAAGCAAGCCATCAAGGCTCTCTTAGAAGTTCTTATTAAAACAGGTTTAGATTCACCGTAGTGAAATATTCTTCGTGGACACAAACTTGCATTCAGTCGCATCCTACTGCCTATCCTCATCATCACTCCATTTGAAGGCAGCCCTCCAAAGTACACGAAGTTCAATGCAACAACTTGCGTTAGAGATAAGACATTTTTTCTCCGTAAATATACAGAACAGGGACATGGTATACTTTATCAGCGGCTATCGGTACACTGTGGTGTCAGTGGGAACGATCGCGTCGACCAATCAGCTTATTCTGCTCATGACAATGGCAGATATCTGTGGATTCATCTCGTAGGAACAGACGCTGCAACTACACTGCGCTCCAAGGCACGCAATAATATATCGGCCTCGTGGAATTCAACGAGTTATTCGAACTGTGACCTACATTATCTGGCTCCTGGATCGAAGATCTACCTACCGCCTGGACTACCAAGGTGTGAAGAAACGTGATTGTACCGGCTGTGGCTTGCTGTCGCGTTTACCAGTTTGTGCTCCTTCATCATTGGGTAGGATGACGGCCCTACTGGTGACATTTGCTGCTGCGAAGAAACAATGTCACGTCTTCTGTGCATCATCTGTCCACGTTACAGTTCAGAGAGCCAGGTGTTGTGTACCACGTTAGAGACACTGGACATGCGACCACTGTGAGGGCAAAAAATACTTTGACAGTGGTCACCACGGCCGTGCGCACTAAAGGCAGCAAGATCGCTAGTTTGTTTGCTGTGGTCTTCGGGCCTGCGAGTTAGGCCGTGATAGAGCTTTGGACCGCTTCAATTTTGGCCGTCGATGTATATTTCTGTACTCTTACTTTCTCCCTGCCTATCTCTTCAAATCTCTTTTCCCGCGTGCAGGGGCGATTTTTTTTCCTGGTTAATCTCACTATCTTCCTTTTTTTTCTCTCTCTCTCTCGCTCAACACCACACTTCCATGCCTCTCTTACTTGCATGCTCCCGTTTTCGTTAGAGCAGAGTAGGAGGCTAGATGACTATTACCTTTGGCTGACATCTCTACAATTCCTCAAATAAATTGTCCTTTCTCTCGCTGTATCCACAGCTTTGCACTCAGGAGTGCATTTGCACAGCAGCTGCTATAGGCCATTGGGGAAACTTCCATTAAGCCGCTTAACGTGCTTCAGGAACAACGACTGCTCTTGAAGGCTCAACTTTGCCAACGACACCACGCTACGCACTTGTCAAAAGCGATGGCGTGCATTATTGCGTCACTGCTCCTATCGTCCATTGCGCACGCATTTTTCACTTCATCGAGTTCAGTGCGAAGACACTCGACAGTAACTTTCTTGGACATTGCGGCAAAGTTACGGAGCCAAAGTGCTCGTGCAAAGGTAATACTGGGTGTATTCCCAAACTTGATGGTCTTCTATATATAAATAAATGAAAGAACAATTTCATTTTTTTGACCAAATAAAGTTCACTCACTCACTCACTCACTCACTCACTCACTCACTCACTCACTCACTCACTCACTCACTCACTCACTCACTCACTCACTCATTTTGTTTACTTATTCGGCCTATAGGTAAAATTGTGGTTTGCTGAATAGAACACGTAATGTATTATAATTGCTGTTCTATACTTCCTCACCATGTAAATAATTTAGCTCCTGGGATTATTTTTGTAAGGCGTGACTGAAAGGGCGCATAAATTTATTTTAAGGATTATCATTCGCGCAATTACGGCTATTTTCTAAGAGAGTGTAGCGACACGTGTTGCAATTTGACCATTTCAAATTGTGTTTAATAAATCAAGAAAGAACTACGTAAAAAAAGAATGAAATAAAGAAAAAGTCGATGATACGATAACAATTAGGCAGCCGAACGTCATAGTTAAGCTGGCCTTGCGCAACACGAGGTTTGCGAAAACGGAGCAGCGGACATTGTCTGAACGCAGCTCCCGTTTTTCTACGCCATGAAGTGAAAGTGAGATAAAGCAGCAGGAACAATGCACCATCGATGTGGATTAGTCAAATTAATCAATAAAAGACCACTAGAAAGAAGCACTCTAAAAAAGAAGATAATCCCCGCTAATAGATATCTTTCATCGACGATTGCTCACTATAAAATGATTCAATGGTGATCCTTTCGATGAGAGGTTCAAGCACGCATCAAGAATAATCGCTTGCTGGTATAAGAGGGAATCTTCGATTTATGATCTAGTCACATATTTTTAAACGAAGCTTTATAGGCTCACAAGTGCCGGTGTTGGTGGTGTCACGCTGAAAAGTGATCCGATCCTGGCGATAGTGCAGACAGGGTCCAAGCTCAATGCCACATGCCAGGGACAAGAAAGTAAGAAAGAAAGGAAGGAAGACAGAAAGAAATAGAGAAAAAAATTACTCCATCTCCCGCTAAAGGGAACCATGTGTGGATGTGAAGCAGCGGGGAGATGTGCAGCTTGAGCGGGAGATGGCTTCGCGGCAGCGGCCCGAGCGCTCATCGCGGCTACAGTGAACTAGAAGTATTTCTAGTGCACTGTATCGCGGCGCTACACAGGAGAGCGAATGAGGCGCGCACGCTCCGTCATTTTCATACCGCGGAACTACCGTGGCACCCCCAGTATAGTATGCAGCTGTCGCACCGCCTATTGAGCACGCCGCTCCGGATTCATAGAGGAGAGAAAGGGGGGAGTTAGGAGCGGAGACAGAGAGGGGAGGGGACGCGCATGCGCTGTGGGGGTGTGGGACGCGGGACAACAGACAGAGCCGCCGGCAAGAAATGCTTCGCATTTAAAAGAAAGAAATCACGTGCGGCGCACACAGGCATTGGATATGCTACACGGGTGATCACGAATCACGTGACACGCGGATCACGTGACACGCGCGCGACCAATGAGGTTTGTTTGGTGTGTCGTGAGGAGGGACATGGAAGGAAAGCGGGTTGGCGCGCGCTCCTCCGGGCTTCCCTCGCCTCCGATCAGTTTCGGTGAACAGATGTGAAGACCACGCGTGGTGCGTTCTGCAAAGGAGCAAGCTGCGTTTGATAGACGGCAGCGTGAACTCGCTCGGGAAAGGGCCCGTCGTCGACGTGCCGATTCTAGCGTGAGGGCTTCCGTAACCAAGGCTCGCCGTCAGCGAAGAGCCGACGATCCCGAGGCGAGGGCGTCGGAAGCCGAGGCCCTGGTCATCAGCAACGATCAGAGAATCCCGAGGGGACGGCTTCCGGACGTTACCCTGACGAAGGCCAGATACACACACGATAAGCTTTGCTTACCCCCATTTTCTCGACAGGGCAAGGGCTGGTGATTTTTTTGTTGTATAACTAACACAAAAGTCTCACCAGCCCCAATCCACTCTCTGGCCTAAGATGAGTACCATAGATGGGTGGCTCCAAATTATTTGCGATCACCTCGTATTCATTAACGAACTACTACATCAAAGACTACTCAGATTTCATATTGCGACTCCATTATAAGTGCGGCCTGAATGAGAGGTTCTGAGCCCATGGCCTCGTGCCATGAAGGAAGGAAAGCGTAGGAGAGGCCCGGACCAGCACGGACGCGTTGGAGGAAGTGTGGTGGAAGTCACGTGCTGTTTTTCGCAAAGGGGCACTGGGACTGGTGCCCGAAATGTAAACGTTGCCATAGCAACCGTGCTCCTGAAACTCTCGCTGCTGCTCGAGGGCTCTGAAAAGTGAGACAAGTTTTTTTTTTTCGGCCCGTGTCTTTCTCGCAGCACATTCTGCTCGCGAGACTGTTGCGAGGTCGGCTGAGCGCAGCTGGCCGTTTCAGAGTTTCTTAAGCACCCCCCCCCCCCCCCCCCCCCCCTTGTCACGATATTTAGTGGTCGCGCTAGAGGCCTCTTCGCCGGAAACTTAAGCGCGTGCTTTATTGATTCGCCACGGCACGTACTAAGTCCTGCAAGCCGATCTATGGCAATTTGCCTTCTCCAGGTGACACGAAAGCAATGTGACCGGCCTGGCTTTCACTGGCATCGCTTATTCACGAGCCGACTGATCGGTGCGTTCGAGCTTGTGCGATCGCCTGTTATGTCCTCGGCTTCTCTGTTCACGCTCGAATTCGATACCTCCCGAACGTATCTGGGTCGCACTCTGCGACGAGTATGCGAGGCGACGCGACTATGAAGGATGGACTCGAATTGCCGCCTTCCGACGATTTCACACTTTCGCGCGCGCTTCATGGCTGGGAGGGGCTGCGCTGCAACGTTCGAACGGGGTCGCTACTACGCGGATTGGAGCTGCGCAATGCGACATCTCAGAAAGACGTACACACTGCCAACGCATGTAACATAGATCATCGCCATCTATCACTTTTAAAGCAAATCTTTCTCTGTGGAGTCCGTTGGATTTTGATGGTGTGGTCGGTGGTGAGAAGTAGTAACGTGCGCCCACTTTTGACGATATCAATAACGTCATGAAAGATTTTCATGTAGATATATTTTTGTCCCCTTCAACGCAAAAGCACGTGGCAGGTACTTTTCTTCTATCATGTGTTTCTAGGGTATTTTGTCGAACAAGGCAATAGACAACTTGTTATCTGAAGAAACTACAGGAAAGGAAAGAGCATCGTAAATAGGTTTCTGCACGTGTAAGCGCAGTCTTTGTAGTATCCGCATACTCGGCAAAAGCAAACTTGACTTGGCTCATGAGGTAATGGAGGCATTTTACATCACAAAGCAACGCGATATTGGTATTGTGATACGTATGTGGCCTTCCGCAGCAATTGACATCAATTCTTAGAGTGTAAACTAGAATAAGCATGCGTTTTGGCAATTGAGTTTTCATGACTACCTAGGCTGTTCTCGGTGAGCAAATGTGTTTGCGCACGCCGGCGCCTTCCTTAAAAAGTTTACCTCTCTTGTATGGATAAACTCAGTTGCGAGTGACACTCTTTCCTGTGTGGTCGTTTCTTCATATGACCTTGCGTCTTTTCCATAGTAAGGAGGTAATCGACGCTGCGGGAATCGTCGACTCACCCTACGCGGCTAACATATGTCGGCGTTGGAGGCAAAGGCCGAGTACCGAGGCAGTAGTTATCAGCGGCGCAGCCGGGGCTAAATTTCAGGAATTGTTTTTAGCATGAATCTAGGTCAGGATAATTTAACAATTCTATGCAATTGTTGTTCTTTCTTGGGGCTCGTTCGTAGTTCTAATGACGTTGTTTCCAAGTGATCACCGGCCGTGAACAGTGGATGACACGAAAGGAATAGAATCTAGCATTATACCGGCACCGATTTCGCTTGAGTATCGGCTTGTGAGCTGTTTCTTGAAATGTATCACAGGGGTTAGGATAATTACGGTTCGGGGTGAGGTACTTGAAAGACTCTCCGAACTTTCCACTCTCTCTGCAGTACTGCTTGAGCTGTAGCTACTGCCACGCCTTGTGGTTGTTAAATTTCTTTTTCAGCATAACTAATGCAAAAATTGTCTGTATTTAAAAAAAGCTATTATGCTACAATTGTTTGCAAGAGAAAATTGCAAACTATCCTGATCCGAGCATATCATTAACAAAGGTGAGTGGTCAATGGCAAAGAGAACTTAGGAAAGAAAACATTTGTCAATTATTCGGCACTTGCCATTTTACTGTACTTAACCTTCAGAATAGAATTAACTTCATTATCGATGGATGTGTTATCTCCCCATTGATTTGTGCAGACTCGAATATAGTGCGTAAGCGTAGCAAGCATATTTCATGTAAGAGCACAAGAAGGCCCGAAGTAAATCGAATATGAGACAATCAGTTATTCCGGCATAAAGACTGGCCAGCACTCCAACTGATATTGATACTGTGAACTCTGACAGTATGTTTAACTTGAGGATTTATTTATTCTGCTTGGCTGTCGAGGAAACAATTCAGGTAACGACGCGTCTGCTAACGACAGGACTCATGCGAAAGACAGAAAGAAGGTAAAATACCTTTGTATATGTTTCCAATCACAGTCTTTCATTATAGCTGTGTCACGCGGCCCCGTACAGCTGATGAATGACCCTTCTAGAACGCCAGGCAATGGTCAGTAATTCTGACGTCATAGGTAACGAAGGTGGGCATGCGAGATCTGTAAATTTCTCTGCCGAATCGACGCCGCACGTTCCAAGTGAAAGAGTACACAAACGTGTTCCCTGAGGGAAGCGAAAGGCATGAGAAGACCGTTCTTTTGCCATCCAGCCTACGCATCACTGTAACTAATCCCGAAAAAAAAACTTTAATAATAGCGCAAGAAGCAGAAAGTGCAGCACAGTTTTTTTTTTTTTCGTTTTTTTTTTTCTATCCTAAAGTTGCTGTTCAGCGCAATAAGGGGACTTCTTAGAAGAGAGAAAAAATAATGGGGCAGTAAAGGTTGCAAAAGTACGGCAGTATGAAGGAAATTGGTTGCAATTTCCTTACCTGCCAGACTTAAGAGTGCAACTATATTTATGACTCAGGTGTAGAGTCGTCGAAGTTATCGTCCGCGCCAGAACGCAGCTGATCAACCGCTTTCCTTTAGGTGTTCTCGTAGATAGTTCTTAGCAGACTTTAGAGCTAAAGAGGCTTCCAAACATTTATACCTAACTCATCATCACCCCTTGATTATTTAGGGAATCCTATACATCTCTACACCTATGTCTCGTTTCATGTCATTATTGTTTTCTGATTACTTAAAATGGCCTAGCTTCCCAAATCCGTCCCAGTAGAAAAATATTTCTAAATGTAAACATGCATTTACCATGTATTCGGGAATAGACCATACAACAGCAACGTATACGTGCATGTACCGGCCATGGCTATGGTGTTGGGCTGCTAAGCACGAGGTCGCGGGATCAAATCCCGGCCACAGCGGCGGCATTTCGATGGGGGCGAAATGCGAAAACACCCGTGTACTTGCATTTTGGGGCACGGGAATGAACCCCTGGTGGTCGAAATTATGCCGAAGCCTCCAACTACGGCGTGCCTCATAATCAGATCGTGGTGTTGGCACGTAAAACCCCACAATTTAATTAATTAAACGTATATAATATTTCATGATTTCAGAATGAGCTGCTAAAGATCTTCAGATGGCCAAGCGTAAAACACATGTTTTTTTTATTTTTTTGAAAGCGTGCTAATGGTACTGCTACTGATTGCAGTCACCCTCCAACTCAATTCACGCATGTTTGATAGTATAGAAAATAAGTGCCTGTAAAATATTTTTTCCAAGTTGTTAGCGAAAACTAAACACACTTAAAGCTTGTGTGCGTATGTGCATGTGTGTGCGTGCGTGCACGTGCGCGCGTATGTGTATAAAACAACGTGAAAACACTTTCGGGTCAAGAATTCGCTTCCGCCGGAGAAGAACACTACAACGAAAAGAGCTGAAGGACCGATCTGACTACAATCTCGCTCGGGGACCACGAAAAGCGGACATGAAAAGCAATGGCAGCGCACCGTAATGACCGGCTGACTGCATTTGGGAACTCCAGCGAGTTATGGCTAGGTACGTCTGCCCATCAGTCCACACATGTCCTGGAAACGTTTTTTTTTTTTTCAGCTTCGCGTAGAACCGATCGCGTTGATGCTGAAACGAGGAGTACGCGCGTCCCAACGCGAACGTTGTTCCGGGAGGAAATGCGGGGGCTCGCTCACGAAGGGTACGAGCAAAAGCCAACGCGCGTCTCGTTTTGTTAGGAAATGCTGCAGTGAGCGCAACATCGTGTAAGCAAGTAGAACAGACACGGGCACACTGAGACGTAAGCTCGATTAGGAACGCTTGCGCAGGTCCACGAAAGCACTCGGCTGCCCCGCCGGCTCTTCCAAGCGGGGGAACACGCATATGCCTAACGTACGAGGACTGCACAGTCGGCAAACACGTATACGCACAACATCATAATACAACATACAGCGAACACACGCTCGAAGGAACCCGAGCTCCTGCGGGGTTATTTGCACAAAACGCGAAGCAGTGGGCCGCAATGCGGTGGGCTGTTGACACCGTATGCAAAAAGTTCGTGGAAGGAAATCTCGCCTCATCGGAACTTCTGAGTAGGACATCGCTTCCGCCTTCTCTCCACTTTTGGAGTCTCCGGATCTGTGCCAGCGAGGGCTCGCCCGACAGAATGATAAATGACCAGACGCAAAGGAGAGCCACCATGTTAGCCCATATGTGGCTATCGTCTGTTCGTTGACTCAGGGCCGTTAGCGGCCTCAAGCAGCCTCCATTATGCGCTGGATCGACCAGCTCCGCGGAGAACCATTAGACAGGGGCTTACAACACGGCTGCTCTGCTATATTGCGATGCAGGCATGTGTGGCTTCTGCTTCCTGATATCGAGGTTTAAACGAAGATGTGCGCGCGTACGTACGTACGTACGTGTGTGTGTGAGGCGGGGGGGGGGGGGGGGGGGGTGTAACATAAACCTGTGTCACCCTTTCGGCCAATGAATTTCCACGAGGATCGTAAGTTAGCTGGTGATAGAGGCAGCTGGCCGAGCTTGCTTTGCCGAGTCACTATTAGGTTGGAATCGTGAGCTATAAATTGAAGCAGGCGCGTGTCAAGGAAGGTCCTGGGCCGGTCAGTGTCACACACTGGGTGATGACAAATACGGTTGGTCTTTTAGAGCGATGGCTAGCCGTGAATTTAGATTTTGTTGTGTCACTCGCCGGGACCACGATCGCGTTTAGTATTAGCATGCTTACGGGGCAGATGTGTCCAGAAAGAAAAGCCAGTGTGCTACCACCGAGTACTCGATAGGGGGTGCGCTGCGTGTTGGCCGTCGTACATCATTCGCCGTGCATTCGTTGGGGTTTCCGAGGTCGTGCCGCTGACGTCAGCAAAGTAAGCTAAGTCAAACAAACATGTACCGCCGAATGGAGATTGAATTCCTCACAAGGAAAGAAAATAATCTACGTGCGTAATTATCATTCAAAGGGGAAGTTTGTTGCGCATAGGGATCGAAAACGTTCAGCAGAATCGCGCACGAGAAAGAGAGCGGAATTTATTTTGCTCAGAGGAAGATGAAGTCACCTGAGCTATAGCTTCCTCGGGCCTTCTACTCGGCACTGGGGAAGAGGGATGGAGTAAGAAAATGAGCGATGAGTGATGATATAGTGCGTACATACAATTCTATTATACATTGCAAGATCTCCTAAGCCGATGGTCTTGTCCAGTGGATTGTAAAAAGGCTGGAGCTGTCCTCACTATCATGCCTGCGCCGTTTGCATTAGGCCAAGGGCCCGAAACAGTCATAAGATAGTGGTCTGCTATCGAGAACCCAGGGTGTCATTGGTTTATCTGGTAACCATGCATGCAATTGATTAATTACAGTACAGTCTATCGGGCCATCATTACAAGGCAAGGACAGGTGAATTAACAAATAAATTAGGTTATGCTGATTTTGATTTGATGGCTGCTTGAACTGACCAGCTTAAGATACGAACGACACATACCAATCCTTCTGAGCAAATCCAAAGAAACGTTCCTGTTCTTGTCACGTAATAACAAAACTTGTAGATCAATTCTGGAAGAATCATGTAATGATATTAGATAACAGAGCAAAACAACGAAAAAGAAAGAAAGAGAGAAATTCCACCACCTTCTTTGACAGCCGGTGTCTTTCGCGAGATCAATTAGCAAGGCTTCTACGTTTCCTGAATTTTTGCCAGCAAAATCAATTATTGCCAAATTGGGTCAAAGAAACGGCATAACTCGGGGAAACTTGCTGCTTTACCTTCAGAAGAATTTGCGCGGGTCTCCTGCTCCTTGGCGAGGTACGAATCGGGCAGTTCCTCAGAAGCACTTCGTTCGATGATATTTTTGCTTATTCTTCCTCACATTGTGCATATTTTTCTGCTCATGGCAATCACTGCAGTCAGTCTCTTGGTCTCTACAGCCAGCGAGGCCACTCCAATCGCTCACAGCCTGAATCATCCGACTTCATTGTACGGCTACAAATTCACTAATCTGGGGACGAATACACAAAGCTGTTCATTAGTAAGTTCTCTTTGCCATCGGCTGGCTGTCTTCGCTAATAAATGTGTCCAGCATCAGCATTGGCGGGAATTCGTTCTCACGGCAAGTTATAACGTAAGAACTTTTTGTGAATACGTGCCCTGATCTCACCATATAGTCCTCTGCGATCCTCGACGGCGTTTAAAGGGACACAAAATGGAAAAATAATTTGAGCTGTATTAGTAAATTATCTTTCTACAATGCGAATACTCCCACTCTTACCACGAGAGAAGGCTTGGTAAGCCAGAAAGAGCACGAGAACGAGAAAGCGATGGTGACACCGCCGTGAAGTTCCCGCACAAGCCCACCATGACGTCATGGATTTGACGGTGTCTGCTCGGGCCTAATTAATTATTTGTGCTTTAATATGGACTACAATGCATTCTAAAATAGCGAATAATCTAGCTTAGCAAGGTTCAAGAATTCTTGCTAAACCACAGTAGGCTAAGTGCGAAAAAATGCTTTGAAATCGGTGACGTCACACTAACCTACCGGCGCTGGGACTTCGGCGCAAAATTCAGAAAACGCAACTTTGATCGCTGTTCTTTCTTTTGATAATCAACCAATTGCCGTGAAATTAGCGAAAGCAGAGTTAAGAATGAATACTTTGTGAGTTTAAACTGACTGGGAGCTTCTCTTTAGTTATCAATTTAACTTCATCTTCAGCCACTCTTTTAATGCTTAACGGCAACGTAATCATTCATGTGGTTTTCAACTAAATAGGTTTATCCTTTCGTATCTTATCGTATTATTTATTCTCCAATCATATTCTAAATCATCCTGATTGTGTCAATTCTGAGGCTAAGGAGCCGAACGCACTTCCGCACATCCCGCGCAATCCAGGCCGCGTGATCTCGTGCGTGTAGTCTTTGGCGCCCTTGGCCACCGTGCCGAGGAGGAGGATGTTTCGAGGAAAACAAGTATACTGCGCAAGATTCAAACAAGGACGAAGTGAGGGGCACGGACAAGCGCTAAATGATGTTGATGATGTTGCATGGCGGTTGTCCGGTCGGCGCGAGAAATAGCGCGCACGCCCGCGACAAGTATCAGCTGGAAACCAGTTTACTTCCATCTTCAACCCCTCCCCTGCATTCAACGGTTCTGTGCACTCTCCAATGTCCACTCTCGCCACCCTGTGCTTCAGCGGCACGGGATGGCGGCAAAAGCCGTGTCTCGGCTTCGGCCAAGTGCACATTTGCCTTGATCAGTTAGGCGTGCATCGGCGTTCCTTCATTCCTTTCTGAAGCAGTTGTTGGTGCTTCCCTCTTTCCCTCTCGCTTCCCTCTCCGTTTGCTATTCGCGCCATTTTGTCTCCCCGAGTACGTTTTGTGACCGAGCGAAACGAAGATCTTGCTTGCGTTTGCGGAGATCTCGGCAACCTGAGTCCGTTCTTTCGGGGCATTTTATTTTTAGGCCTGCTTCGTATTTGCTTTACGTGCTTCTCTCTTCGCGGAAAAGCAGAAAGCGGAGCGAGAGAGAAAATTAAATGAAAATAAAAACAGCACTTCCCTCGTATTCCAGGTTTTACTTCTTGGTATGCCATCATCTCGGCAGCCGTCATCTTTTTCCTTTCTACTTCTTTTTTACTGTTACAAGGTTGCCATTCTTGTTTGTTTTTCGCTACCACGACGATGTCTGGGAGCTATGAGATCCTCAGTTTCTCGTCGTGTCGACGTCAAAAGCAACTGCGATTCGCCCTTCTTGTACTCACGAAATTTTCGTCTGTATATTCTCATTTTATTTATTTCCGCTTTTTTTCTCGTCCTGCTTCTTGCCACAACACTCTCCAGTGTCACACGGGCGTCTCACTTACACTGGAAGCATCTCGGTGTCACAATCCCGCCATTTCCAAAGCGATTGAGGCGCCCTCTGGAACCTGCCAAGCTAAACCGTCCGATACGAGACTCACATTGCTTGCTGTTGTGCCTTCCCTACTGTCTTCCCCCATGTGTAGGCCAGGCCTGTAAGGTTCCTTGTCTATTACGATTCTCAACGCATCTCTCAAGCTAGGCATCCCGCTATTGCTGTCGTACAGCGCGCCCTCTATATTGCGATCGACGAGTACCTTGTGTATGTAGCGTGGAAGTGCGTAGCGAGTGGATGGCAGTTCAACCGCTGACATGACCTGGACAAGCTTTTAAATAAGGAAAAGCAAGAAAGAATCTAACAAATTGAAGGTGAACAATATCAAAGGCATAAAGATCGCTTCCACAAAATAAATAACGTGACATTACATAGGAGGAAGGTCTCGGTGAGTTTCGGTAAACACAGGACCATAACAAAGAAGCCGTCTAACTGGCATTCAGTCGCCCAAAAACATGATCCGTCTTGCACTCTTTCACTCACAGGAGAGAAAGAAAAGAGTGCAAAAAAGCTTTATATAATAAAGAGCAATATTGAAAAATTTTTAAAAAAGAGAAAGACTCAATTTTCACGTCCTTTGTGCCTATACTCAGTTTCGTGCTTTAAAGACAGCACTGCGAAATCTATGAAAGTCGTGCTGTCATAAAAGTCTCACTCCGCGTGTTTTGATCTACGACGTTTCCTGCCGAATTGCAGCTCCTTCAGGTATTGCAACTACGACTTGTGAATGTAAGAAAAACATTCGCCATGGGTAAAAAAGAAAAAGAAACAAAAACGTTTCTGCCGTTTCCAGTCGCGTACGGGTCCCTTGTTCCCCTATTGCAAGGTTACGCCGATCACGCATGGCTTCTGCACTTTTTGTCGCCTCCAATATATGCAACGAACTATGTCTTGGTCGCGAGCGTACGTAGTGCGCTCTGGCCGCGGCTCACAGAAATGTTTCACTCCACTTGTTCGGTGGCAAACGGACTCAGATTTGCGGCACCTTCCTTTAATGATGTCATATTTTGTGGTGCGAAAGTATGAGACAAAATGTTACATCGAATTGCATGACATTACTACATCTTCCTTTCATGGGTAACGCCCTACTTTTTGCTCATGAATGCGACCAGTGAGACTCCCTAACGTTCGTATAGCTGCGCACAGTTGCATGCTATGCATGAAACGCATCGTGGTTCTTTCCATTTTGTGCAGTCCTAAAGGGTGCAGACGAAGTTGCTATGGGCTTTCAGTCTGAATTACCAATTCTTCTCGTTTTGTGGCGGTGATGTAAATTCCAGCCGTATCTCGCTTGAATTGAAGGTTCACGAGGAAAAAGGAGATGAAGGAAGAAAGAACTAAGCCAGTCTAAAAATAAAATCAGCATGAACTAACACTCTCCGGCAAACCGTAAAACGTGTTTCTAATTCGAACTGCTCTCCGTGCCTTCCGTCCGTATTCGCCTCTATATATAGTGAACTCGTGTTATTTGCATTGTCTGTTTGCTCCCGAAACTCGAGGCGAACTTTAGTGTCGGCGACTTTGCCCAGAAACTCGGGCGGCAACATGGAGGAAAAGAAATTTGTGGCTGGCTGACGCGCCCTCACCTTCTGCAATGCGCTACATACAAAATATAGGCATTCAACTTTGTGTAGGACCAATAATATAATATAATATATATAATATAATATAATATATATATATATATATATATATATATTATATATATATATATTGTGACGTGTAGCTGATGCCCAAGGCTATTTATAATTTACATGTATTTACAGGGAAGCTACCGGAGGCCGAAATGGCGACGCTATATCAAGCGGGAACACGTCGTCTTCCTTCTCCTTAGTGCAGCCACAATGTGGCGGCTCTTCCATATATATATATATATATATATATATATATATATATATATATATATATATATATATATATATATTGTCACAGAATTCTATGTGGTACTTCTGTCCTGAGTCCCGATACGCCGCAATAACCTTAGATACATCGTTCTTGCTACACAGTTTCGACAGTGCGCTTTTTTTCTTTGTTGAAATGAATATAAAAGAGATTTAATCACCCTAAGTACAGTGATTACGGCTATTTCCTTTCACACAATAGTAATAACAGTAAAAACATAAACATTGTGACATTAGAAGAAACATCACAGTTTCGGAAAATCTAGAGCGCAGTTAGCTGAAGAGAGTAATAGATGTCCGCATATAATAAAAGACAGGACTGTTGACAAAGTTAAAGACGCAACATTGCGTCTCAGTGCGCTATCGATAACACTATCGATGGTGCGCTATAGATGTTATTATTGATAGTTTTTGTAGTGTAGCTTGCTCGATTATGACTCAACTATCAATAGTACCGATAGGTTTGATGGTACCATGGATAGTTTTGCGTCAGTAACATGTACACGCGAGATCGCGATGCTGTCCTGGGTGAGCAGGTGCACAGATAAAAGAGTACACAAATGACTTATTACACGCATACATACATAACGGTGAAAGGCTGGCTTAATCACATAAGAGCCACACATATTAGTATGACACATGCTTATTTGTTTATCTATCTGGCATTGTGTTTCCGTCAATGAGCTTCTCCTGAAGCGGAGTGTATAGAAGTAAAACATAAACAGCAAAAATACAACGCCTGTTGCAGTTCTCTCTTTCTTTTTACAGCAAAGCTGTTAAGGGATAGTTCCTCCAGGATCGTGTCCGCGTGTAGAAAAAAACATCATTAGCATTTCGGCTCCATGTTCGTGGTGATTTGGCTCCATGTGCGTGCAGGTTTCCCGCCAGTTGTGCCTTACCAAAGGTGTCAAAACGGATGACTAACATGACTGATAGGTGATGACATCAATAACATTACATGATCGTCAGCTACGTCACGATTAACAATAATAAAATCACGTGTGGCGCATACCAGCATTGGATATGCGGGTATGGGAAAGAAAGAAAGAAGGAATTAAGGAAGGAAGGAAAGAAGGAAGGTAAGAAAGAAATCACGTGTGGCTCATACACGCGTTGGATATGTGGTATATTAGCCGCCGAGAGCGGGAGACATCTCATAGGATCCTGGCGCTGACGTGCAGTGTGCCGCGGCTATGAACGCTGTGGCTCACACGCTAGTCTACGACGATGCGGCGGACTTGGCGCAGCAAACGCACTGCTTGGCCATCGCGCCGGGTGAAAACGAGACGCCGGTGTCCTTGCTCTTTGACGAACATGCCGAAGACGCTCAATATAATCAGGATGGGTGATATATAAATTCACTATAGCAATATTCAGTACAGCAAACCCACCATAGTCACAGCTTCGCTGGCTTCCATCTTCACAGTAGTACGTGGAAGGGCTCTGAACGTTATTTCGTTCTTTCTTTTTTTCTTTCTTTCGTTCTTCCTTTCTTTCTTTTATTTTTTGTTTTTGTTCGTGCTGCTTGCATATTTATCTGTCAAGACGTGTGTTGTTTGCGGATGTGTCGCTTATTGCGAGCACAGGGGTAAAATATCGCTCCCTGCGCATGAATCTACGCATATAGGAGCGATGCCACCGCATCAAATACAGCTAAAAAAGCAAAAACCTAAAATCAAGTTCCGTCAAATTAAAAGTATTCTCTAGATAAATAATTTCAGCCCGCATTTTGTGACATAGTTGAAGTGGCGATAAAGTAAGGCGAAAGAGAAAAAAATGGTGAGAGAGCGGTAAACCCCACTGCAGTGGCACCATGCCTTAGGCATTACTCGTGTTAGCTTTTGGGTTGCACTTTGTTTATATATATATATATATATATATATATACTTGTGGTCTTATTTCACATTTTTTACAACAGTTGCATACCTAAATCAGTTCTCTAGACCTGTGCACTTGAGAATGGGGACAATGCGCTAACTTTCATGAATGCCTGTGCAAAGGGGGTAGGACGCAGGGCTTGGCTGCGGGAAGTGCGTGGTTTGAGCGCCACCGCCGGACACCCACCGGTTAATAAGATGGCTTCAGGCAGCCACGTGGCCATGTGTTCGGCTTACCAGGGGAGCATTGCTTGGGAGATGTTCGCGCAAACCACTATACTTGCTGTGCAAGAGCGAAGACAAAACAATGTCGCACAGAACACTCAAATGGACCCGCCGTGGTTGCTTAGTTGCTTTGGCGTAACACTGCTAAGCACAAGGTTGCGGGATCGAATCCCGGCCCTAGCGGCCGAAAGGCAAGTACGTCCGTTTACCAATCATTGGGTGCACGTTGAAGGACCCCCAGGTGGACAAAATTAATATGGAGTCCCCCCACTACGGCGTTCTTCATAATCAGGTCGTGGTTCTGGCCCATAAAACCCCAGAAATTAATTTAATGACTTTAGAACACTCAAATGTGCGTAAGTAAGCGGAAACTGGTCGTACTGCACTGACACTGGCAACACGCTCGGGCATCCGGGCCATTTAACCGCACCGATATGGAGGAAGGAAATAAAGTAGAAGGTACTCATTTCGTTACTCAGCCAGCACTCGCGGGCAAACTGTGAAGTAATGCTTTAGCATTTTAGCAGCCCGGCAATGTTTTCCCAGTGTGCGTGGTTCCCGGCAAATTTTATTCGATGCGCACTGGTTCGGGGGTGCTTTTCCAGCCGCTCTGTGCACGTTTCTTAAATGCTTGTGCATCTTCGGTTGTTTATTGCAATGTATAGATTTATCGTTTTCGTTGAAGCGGGTGATTGCGGCAGCCGCACGTTTCTGCCACCCCGTACTCTCTTCAGAAGGGCGTGTGCTGAGCGCAGCTGTTTGAAGTTGTTAAGGCTGTTTCATCCGATATAGTTCTTGCATTTCTCCATGTTCGTTATAGCGGGGTCCCAGCGTCTCGCCATAAAACCCAGTGGCAGTCACATTACTGAACAAAACTTATATACACGGCGCGAGAGCCGCTGGCTCTGTTGACATTTGACATGACCGGGTTCGTTCTTCAATCCTATTTCTAAGTTTACGTTTTATTTCATCTTGCGCATTCGGCTGGCTAAAGTGCTTTTGAGGTTCACGGAGCGTTGTTATGAGACTCTTGGGCGAGCTTCAACCGTCGTATTTGCCGGGAACCGTGTTTGCGGCCGGACCACGCGTTTCGAGCTGGTGCGCAGACTGTAGTCTCGGATTATGCGCGAGGGCATCCAGCTGAGAGAACGGGACGCGAAAATAAGAGCTAAGAGCAGGTGGGTTAGAAGAAAAAAAAAACTGCACAAAAAACAAAAACAAATAAAGCTTTCTTTCATAATCCTGGTCGTCTCTGCGGGGTTGCTTTCGTCCTGTATAAGGGTGCGCATTTTTAGGACAGTCGTGCTTGTTAGAAGGGAATATGCTTGGGCATATTGTTTATTCATCGTAATGCAAATAACATAGCGCAGTAAGAACGAGGGACAAGTCGAGACAGGACTAGCGCTATAGGCCTCTTGTGATGGAGTTTGAGGTATAGTAGCGGTGCCTGGTGGCGGCAAGAAAAGTTGACTGGGTATTACCAGGTTGAGTAGTAGTGAGCCCTGGCTGTAGCGAAGCACGCTTCTAGCTTGAGTTTTGCGTCCGTTCGCATTTTTTTCTGCCCTGTTATGAGTGCGAAAAGGCTCATCGCTTGTCACAGACCACACTGCGAGCTGGCCGTAGCCTAGTTTTACGAAAACGGACGCTCCGTATGCCGTGGGACATAATGCTGCAAGCAGAAGGAATTGGCGATGCCGATCTGACCGAGAGACCTGGCTCACCCTCGAAAAGCGTCACTGTCATTACTGCTGCGTCGTAGGCTGCCACGAGCAAGAAGCCCTGAATCCCAATATCAGATTCTGCCGTTTTCCTTCAGGGCCTCACGCAGCGGATAACTTCACTACCCCACTACGAGCAGCACAGGTTCGTGAGTTAAACGTGCTCATCCTTGACCTCTAGCCAACACGTTAAGGCAGCGCAGCAAGGCAGTATTAATAACAGCACATCGATGTTCGAGACCTGTCATTAAGAGGTATACATCAATCGAGCAGCGCACGAGCTCGCGCTGCAGTGCGATTAGCACGTACGTTACTACGAGCTCATGTGTATTGCATCAGTTATTGATCAGTTGCTAAAAGGACCGATGGTCGCTAATACAGCGCAGACACGACTACTCATTTCGCGTCATGTAGTCAACAAAGATTACAGGAGGCGCGCCGAGCGTCGTGCTTGTCGTGCGCTCGAGCCGTTCATACATCGCGGCATGCTGAAAGACCGCTGCCGGCGTGGCGCGTACCGTCGTTCGCCCGAGCAGCTCCGTACACGTAATGTCTGCTTATCGCTGCTGTGAATTCATTTTATTGCGATAGCAATTATATGGACACTTCCACCGGATTTCTGCCGTCGCCGTCGCCGTCGCCGTGAGGTTCCCTATAGATAAAATCTTCGCCGCGCGCCGTATGCCCGAGCGGAAGCGTGCGGGGACGCGCGCTATCACGGAGAGCGAACGCACTCAATCACCCACGCGCAAGCAGCGGGAAGCAGGCGGAGGGGGGGGGGGGGGGGGGGGGCGCACTTCTACGCTGCCAACAACCGCGCTCGTCGCTCGTCCGCACCGTCTCTTATCTCCACCCGGCTCTGACCTTTATGCGCCGTGCATTCGCCGCTCAGTTTCCGTTGAAGCGAGCGCACTTCTACGCTGCCAACAACCGCGCTCGTCGCTCGTCCGCACCGTCTCTTATCTCCACACGGCTCTGACCTTTATGCGCCGTGCATTCGCCGCTCAGTTTCCGTTGAAGCGATAGACCGCACGTACCTTCGCCCGCTGCGGCGTATGGGCTCGCTGTCAGCGTTTTGACAGTCGTTGAAAACTCTTTCTAGTATACAATACAAGGCCCTCTTTCTTTTGTACAGTATCACACGTGAGTAAATCTTCACTACGAATGTCGGTCACTATGATGTTCTTATTGCGAATATCAACTTTCACAACTCTAATTAGGAGTTCTCTGATCAGGGATCACCATCAGATAATAAATGCGAAGCATTTCTCGGTGAACATTTGCCACTTTGAGAGTATCTATCTATCTATCTATCTATCTATCTATCTATCTATCTATCTATCTATCTATCTATCTATCTATCTATCTATCCGCCTACGTCTTGGTGCTCTCATGGTCGTTTCGTTAGCTTGGTATGTACGAAAATTTACATAGTATGACAAGAGTGTATGAGGAACATAAATGATAGGTCATGACATGAATGTCATGACATGCGTGTCATGTAGGTCTTGAAACAGCCGCCTACGTCTTGGTGCCCTCATGGTCGTTTGGTTAACTTGGTAGGCTCCCCGCACACTGCTTCGCTTAACATCGATTCCCACAGGGCGTGGGATCTGTCGGCTGTTTTAAATTTAGAATGCCCTAAAAAAGATTATTCCCGGTTATTTAGAAGTTCGTTAAACTAACTGATTCTACAATGCGAAGCCTGGTCATTGAGGACAGTGTACAGGGCGTCATTTTGCTGATACCTTCTTCTGCCAACATGCCCCTACCAACATTATACCGTCTTCTAGCAACGCTCATACAATACTCAAATTCGCCTTGTGCACGTTAGAAAGTTGGGAGCAACGATTGAAGTGACAATAACCTGAAACGCATTATGATGAAAAAATTGATGTTATAAAAATAATGTGGGCGGTGTGCGACGTGCGCAAACACTACGGAGGTCGGAAGGATCGCAACAATTCTAGGGTGCACATTTGGTCCTTCCCCTTAGTTTGAGCGCCCCCCCCCCCCCCCCCCCCCCTATCACAACGCGTAAAACCTTCATTTGTGTACTCGCGCGGTGCGTTCTGGAATAACAGGGCAGAGCTTAGCGAGAAATGTCTCGGTTAGGCGGGCAACGACATGCAGTTTAGTGTTGTTTCTGGCGATGTTATTGAGTTAAACGGTTACAGCGGCCTCAGAATGAAATATGGAAGTCTCTTTGGATTTTCTTGTCCGTAATTGCTTATTTACAGCCGGTGGCTAGAAGAGCCGCTATTTCCTAGAATAATCAAGGATAACGGACGCTGTTCCTCTCGTATAACCACGATCAGAGATGACGTCTCCTGTGAAAAAAAAAAGAAAAAAAATAACCATCACAGAAATATGTGCCACCTTCAGCATGTGATTGTAGTTTTTGGCAGATCGTATATAGATAGATTAACCGGTGACACTTTTATCTGTCTCTCGCCAAAGGACTGTATGTATACTTCGAAATGTCTAGAATAGGGTCGTTCAGAGACCAGAGCATGAATTTCTCAGTCATGCCATATTCCTAGGTGTCACACCTTCTAAAGGCATGCGAGCGCCAAGGGAGGTGCCTGTATTTATTGACGAAAAATGGTCAGCCCTTCCACTGGGGTGGAGATGGAAGACCAGCGAAGCTGTACTATGGTGGTAATTATGTATTTCCAATTATGACTATTAAGATGTGATGGTGTAATTGGTTATGTGAACTATTAAAGAATGAGAAATATATATGATCCTGTGGTTTTCATTTATTTAGTGACCACAGGTACTACGGCCTTATGGTCGCTACGGCGTACACCGCCATAGGGTGTACGGCAAAGGTTGGCACGTCTTCATAAACAGGTCACCAACGCCGCGCGCGTTCGGTTCGAACGCAGGTAAAACGGCGCCGCCGTCGACAACAGTTCTGCGCGTTGCTGACGTGCACTGTCAAAACGGTGGCGTGAGCAAGCGCGCCAGCAGCAGCGAGCGAAGGTTCATGCGGTCTATCGCTTCAACGGAAACTGAGCGGCGAAAGCACAGCACATACAAAGGTAGGAGCCGTGTTGCAGATCGCTTTCAAGATACGGTGCGCGCGACCGCCCATCACCGCGCAAAGTACAAGTAGGCAGTTAATTGCTCGCAGAGCAAAAGTCGCACTCCCTCCCTCCCGCGCTGCCTTCCCGCTTTCCTCCTTTCGCGTGGGTGATTGAGTCGCCAGTTACTCTTGCGCCCGGTCGCAAGATACGCAGTTTGGTGCCGCCGCTAAACGTCGCCTCCCCTCCCTTCCTCCCGTCCCCCCACGGCCTTTCGCGCGACAGAAGAAGTCGCGTTTTCTCTCCGCCGTGCGTTCGCTCCCCGTGAAAGCGCGCGCCCCTCGCGCGCTTTCACTCGCACATACAGCATACGGCCAATGAGAGTTTTTTTTTCTACACGCAGACACGACCATCGGAGACTGAGCCCTTAACACCTTCGCTGTAAAAGAAGTGGAGCCATGGGTTCTGGCGCACCAGGATTCAATCCCTGTACCTGCATTATCCAAGGAAGATGCTCTGCCAGAGGTCTATCACAGCGGCTTCGGGTACTTCTTCAACATGTTTCCGTCCGGTAGTGATGCACGCAACAGGAGTACGAGAAAGTTCATCACCAGACGCTGTACTGCCCGCGAGAATCCATGCAGCTCTGGGAATTGATTCCGTTTCCCGGGCCATTGCGCAGTCGGGCGTTCAGTCAACCACGCGTTTGCAAATAGCTTCATTCGTCTTGGCTAGCGTTACTCGGCACGGCTAAAGTCTAGGCTAGGCTTGATACGAATGGGTGGTGCTCGGCATCTGTTGCACGCCCGGGCGAGCTGATTGCCCGTCGTGTTGTAGGGCTAGCGCCATCATCCACGAAGTTACTTTCGCTAGCGGCCACAGGTTGCAGTCGCATGAAGGGCGCTCTTGTGTGAGCATTAGGGCTGTATAACTTGGGTTAGGATCCATAATTACACCCATTGTGGTTCTCTCCGTGAGCGCATCGCTCATACTGCATGGCGGCGAGCTTTCTTCGTTCTCGAGAAAGTGCGAGTTTCCTTTCACCTCAATCACGAGTTTTTCTGCTTGCGTGTGAACAGCGCTCTTGGCAGAAGGCAGAAACTGGCGGGTGCAATTGCAATGGACGATTGAAGGCCCGCTTTTCGCGTGAGATATGAGTCTTGCAGCCAAGCTGGTAAGCATGGTGTACGGTGCAGTTGGTTTTACGTAAAATTTCGGAGTTTGTCCTATTTGGGTCCTAATAGGTCTTGAAATTCTGCAAGTGCACTTTTCCCATACATCTCGTGTGGCCCACACACGGTGGCGGACGTCACCCTGTAGAAGTGAAAATAAAGCAAGAGTGCTCGAGCTGGGGCCGGGGATCCTTGTCATCATTTCTCCCTTACTACGTTCTCTCTAATTGCAAGCCTACCTTCGCGCACAATGATGCCTGTTTGGGGGAAGTCAACTATCTGGTGTAGGGCAATCTAATAATGTGTAAAAGATTCCACTGACACTTGCAGTACGTTACATATCCGTATTCGCAAACATTTTATACCGTGCTGCCGAAGGATCGTCAAATGTGCCAGCTAGTGAGGTGACAGCGAAAAAGAGCGTTCGCGAGACAGCGACTTAAAGAAAGCGCTCACATCATCGTCCCTTCTTGAATGCGCATCTCGTTTGTGTTCTTTTTCGCCACGATTTCTATTTCGTAAGGACCAGCCTCGATTGGCCTCAACGCGCTGATGACTCGCATGATTGGTGAGTGCGAGTGTGCTGGACAATGATGAAGCATTGTAGGACACGCAACAGGTTTTGTGAACACGAGCGCTGTGTTTAATACAAACATTAAACTTTCGGTTGCAGGGTTGTTGATGTATCGAATAAAGCTTGTATGCGTGGCGTGGGAAACACTGATAATCACGCCCTCACAAATTGTCGCTTGTATTTGATGTCTCGATGAAATGTTTCCCCAGGAATTTAGTGAAGAGCCTTTTTCTAATGGTCTTTATTCTATCAACTTCCTTCTAGGTAGTCAAAGCTTGAATAAAGGATGGGAGAGTCAGATAGATCTATAGAATTTTTTTATGCTCATGTTGCGTTAACTGAAAATTGATGTACTGATTGCGTTACTATAGCACTTGAATTGCCGTTGAATTGTGTAATATTGACATACAAATTTCACTGATGTACCATTGAATTACTGTACTTGTAAATAGCAGTTGAATTGCGTACTTTACATAATCCTGTACGAGTGATTTGTATTAATAATTTTACTGTAACCCACCCTTGGAACGGCCTGAGGGCCAACTGTATACTGGACATAAATAAAAAGTCGCCAGATTTTGGATAACATAATAGGAAAGACTTTAGTGTACACTTGGAGGAAACTCCACTGAGACATTTGGCTAATTATTATCAGCAGATGGAATGAGTGCACCTCAATTAGCTGAAAAAAATAGATTCAGAATTAAAGTAAGGGCCTCAAAGATGATGAAAGCCTGCATGCTGCATGATCTCGGAAACCGTGCCAAACCATGCTTGAGCGCGATTAACTTTGCAAGCAGTACGCTGTCTAGCTGGTATGCGTGGCCAGCTTACGTCTTTTTACCAGCCAGTTTCGAGCCGAACCCTTCTCTTACAGTCTCCAAGAAATATTAATAGCTCAATGCATGGCTCAAGACTGAACCAGAACGACGCAATGGGCCATTTAACCAACGGAACACCATGCGTGGAGAGCGCGTTAAGGACATTAATCTGGCACACAAGCCAACCGAGCGCTTATATGCTCTGGTTCTAGCTGGAAGGACTGTATTGCATGCTCATTTAACGAGAGTACTGCGTTATGAACGCGTGCCTGGCATAAAACGAACGGGCATAAAGCTCGGTACTGATTTGTCCAAAGAGGCCATAGCGCGAACACGACTATGCTGCATGCCAGGGCGGCGTTACATCTGTGCATGGAGCGGCGGTGCTGTCGGTTGTGCAGTATATTTGAAGATGGAGAATTACTCTGCGAAAGTGATGAGCCAGCTTACCAAGGCGCACATTGTTGCTAGGTGGTATATGACGCATCGATAGTAAGGTCGCGTGCTTTCTCCAAAGACAGTTAGAAAACTATGCGCAAATTATTCGCGACAACATTTAGAACACAGATATCCTTACTCAACGCTTCAGGTTAGTTGCATCAGAAGCAGGAGTAATGCTCACAGCAGTTTAAAGTTTCTGTGATGAGAGAGCGGACGTTGTCGAAAAAATTTTGTATACGGGGACACGCTTTTGTCTTTCAATCATATTCCCAGACTTACGTTCCCTTTAATGATAAGAAAAACTTTTTTTGTTCTTTAACATTTGTTTCATGTTCCCTTCTATACACTCCGGTTTTGTCGTTTAATTGGTGTATAAAGTGACAACTGCATGGAATAGCGCATTTCCAATGTGACTTCTCCCGGAATCCTAGTTTGATAATCACGCTCCTACGATGGTTGACTTGCGTTTCACAACGTATCTAGCTTAGTGGAACGAAATAACACGCAGTACACCTAGACCAAGAACAGAGCGGAATAATTACGTAGCATAGAATGGGTGAGCCGACGCCGAGCTGTACAGTCATCGAAAAGGCGTCGTAGATACGGTCCATGTTGCTTCTGATGCACTCCGCGTTGCTTTCAACGTTGGCCTTGCGCGCCTGGCCCGGCAAAGCCCTCGCTGTACCGTTTAAACTAATATTATGCAAGCTACTCTGCCGCATGTGCTCTGGCCATCGTGTGCTTTCTCTATTCACGAAACTATGCGGCGCGTCGTTAAGCACGTTGTCCGAGCAGCGTCCGCTTGGCCTTTCGGCACGCAGCTCGAACGGTGCTCGCTTGAAACGATGTTCGAGGCTCAGGACAACGGACGTTGTGGCGAAAGAATGGCCTAACTGGAGATAACGATTGGGGCGTGAGGTGGTCGTCGGACCTCAGCTTGGGGAGTGACCCATGAGACAGGAAGTGGGGGCGGCGGGAAGCGTTTCGAGTGAAGCCAACCCCGTTCGAAAGAGGAAATTACTGCGCTCTTCTAATACTGTGCATGCTAGCCAAGATCAATACATATATCTGCAGTATTGCAGGGGGTTTGTACCGAGCCGTTATTGGTATAGAGACTGCACGGAGACGCCGTTCGGGAATTGGCAAAAGTAAAGCGCCGCGACAATCTATGGTACCGCTGCTTGATAATGTGGAGCCATTTCGCAACTCGCAATGGCTTCGAAGTGCGCTGCAGTGGCGATAGCTCTCAGACGTGATCTCTTGTGCCTCCAGGAGCTTTTAGCCATTATTTGATAGAACGGGGATGGTCGCGGTAATGGCCGCCTTCTAGGTTCCTTCACTTTATTGCTAAAAGCTTCTGTCGTCCGCACAAAGGGAAACCAAGAGGACAAAATATTAAGACGTTCAACTTTTAGTGAACTTGGAGCCCGCCCTATTTAAACGGAAAGCGTTTAAACCCATGTAGTACGAGCAGTTCGGTGAGGGCAAATAAAAATAGGATCAACTAAGTGTTTCGTGCCTGAGAGGAAGTCAAGGACTGCACCACAAGCGATGGAACAAAAAATGTTGGCCGTAACGTCAAGAGACAAGAATACAGTGGTGTGTATGAGAGAGCAAAGGGGAGTAGCGGACATAAGATTAAAAATAATAAGATTAGAAAATAGAGTTGGGCAGCTTCGCTAATGTGTAGGACGGAAAACCGGCGGTCTATTAGAGTTACAGAATGGCTGCCAAGGGAAGAGAAGCACAATCGAAGACAGCAGAGAACTATGTGGGAGAATAAAATTTGTAAATTTGGAGGCACAGGATGGAATCAACTAGCACAAGACAGTGTATACAGGAGATCGCTGGGAGAGACCTTTGTCATGCAGTGGAGATAAATCGGATGATGATATGTTTTGTACAACTCACTGGATCCCGTACGAAAACGATGACGTCTTATTTAAAGTGTAGAATCGGGATTCCAAATTGTGATACGGGCTATTACATGACAATTGGGTTACGGTATACCAACAGGAGCCACGCTGTTAGTCTCAAGACACTCTATGCTGCCTGTGTTTTA
Organism: Dermacentor silvarum; assembly: GCF_013339745.2. Lineage (NCBI taxonomy): Eukaryota > Metazoa > Arthropoda > Arachnida > Ixodida > Ixodidae > Dermacentor > Dermacentor silvarum. The sequence goes on from NC_051163.1 coordinate 12,476,080, forward strand.
CTATGAAATCTTTGCAAAGATACGGTTCTCTGTAGGTCTTTTGTGGACTATTTAGCCCTCGTGTCGCATGCACGCATGCAGGCACGCACGCACGCACATGCACACACGCACGCGCACACGCACGCGCACACGCACACGCACACACACACACACGCGCGCGCGCGCGCGGACGCATGCACGCGCACATACGTATGCTCAGATGAGTACAGCATGAATTCCGATTTAATTGGCTGTCCACTGTTGTAGCATTACGATTATTATAGCTTTTCTCAAAGCACATGGAGAGAGATTCCCAACACTTTCTGTAGGGCAGTGCTTGGGAACGTTGCTTCATTTGCAATGAGCCTCCTATAGGCAGACCACGGACTAAAGCATGCGGAGCGGCGCCTTCTTACTGCGCCACTTCTATAGGTCGTGCCTTTGTCTACGCAGACCACAATGCAAGCAATGGATGGCACGTGCTCACGAGCAAAACAACAACCAATTAAAGGGAAACTGAGACATCCACCCAAATATAGCAATTTCTACAATGGAAACCCAACCTCGAAAGAAAGCCTCGCAGTTGAAGAAAAATTCGTCCTGGTCCGGGACTCGAACCCGGGACCACCGCATTTCCGGGGCAGCCGCTCTACCCTCTGAGCTAACCAGGCGGCTAGCAGATGGCAGGGCGAAGTAGAATTTGTCGACAACTCGAAGCAAAGGCAAGTGTATGACGTAATAGTTCAGCGGAAGGCTTTCTTTCGAGGAACCCGGTTGGGTTTCCACTGTAGCAATTGCTACATTTGGGTGGATGTCTCAGTTTCCCTTTAATTATTTATCTCCACCTAGCGGATTTCCGCTGAACTATTCGTCAAAACAACAACCGTGGCGAAGCGTTTTTGTCGTCCGACGACAGAATGTAACCAGCAGGATCTTTTATTGCGATAGGAATTATATGGACACTCCAAGCGCATTTTTGCCGTCGTCGTCGCCGTCGTCGTCGCCGTGAGGTCCCGCTATAAAGTCCAACAGTGATAAAATCGTCGCCGCGCGCCGTATCCTGTGTGCGCGAGTGAAAGCGTACGGGGGTGAGCCGGCAATCCCGGCTCAATGTATCGCACACGAGGGAGGAAGGCAGGCCGGAAGCGCGCGTCCTTGTTTCGCGCGCGAGGCACGGGGACGAGACGACGGAGAGGGAGAGCGACAGGGGGGTGCGTTCTTCTGCGTCGGCTGCTGCTCACAGCGCGGGTCGCGCGGGCGCCGTATCTTGAAAATGATCTGTGATGTGGGCGAAGTGCGCGCCCACGCGGGCCTCATTTTCAAAGCGAGATGCGATGGGGACAAAGTGCATGCAGGTGAGTGCCGGTAGCTTCGTATGCGCTGTGCGTTCGATGTTTAGTTCGCGTTGAAGCGAGACGCGAGACAGCGCGAAGGTCAATTTGCCCGCTGCTGCTGGCGCGCTTTCTCACTCCAGCGTTTTCACAGTGAGTTTCCGCGGTCATCGTGTGTTCATGTTTACCTGTGCGTGCGTGACACCATGCTTGTCTAGTTAGTAAGCGAATGTTTACAACTTTATACTGCCGAATAAACTACTATCCTTGCTTCGTATAGCTATCTACTAATTTGCTATCGCAATCGATGCTTCGCCTTTCGGGTGAAACTGCGACATTTTTTTTAATCACACTTCCCTTGCTCGTGTGGATCCGAGACCGAGATCCATTGCTTGATGCGTCTTGAGCTGCTCCGTCGAAAGTTCGGCTCTCCTTTGCACGCACCCCTTGCAAGTTAGGCTTGACTGTCCGGGCTGGGCTTGCACTTGCGTTTACCGTCTGTCCAAGTGGGGAGGAGAACGGGATGTCTTCGCTGTTGAAGGCAGACCAGAACATCACGAGTTTGTCGAGTGCACTTTCGTCTCGTGGTCCCGCGTGTGCTTAGCTTAACGAGGAGAAATGCGGGGCAGCGCTTGACGCACTGCCATAATGGCTTTCGGCGATAACCTTGTCAACCATAACGTGGTTAGATGCGGCTTGCCAGGAAGCCATGCTCGGGTCCAGCCTGTAACAAACCGCGTTATAGCATGCGTTGCCTTCAAGGGCGAGCTGACCGCGGTCATTTAGTTAGCCACAACACTGTTAGCTCAGTCTGGGAGTGAGTTCGACTTGCAGCTGAGGTTGTTAACTTGCCGTGGAGCCGGACAGATACACTATACAGGGTGTAACCTAACCTACCATGAACCAAGATTTAAAAATATGCAAATGCCACGTAGCTGAACAGAACCAAGGTAATTCTGCCTAATTGCAGAAATAGTTTTATTAATTATTCAACTTATAAAATATTGTATTTAGATGAAAGGTGTCAATGAGAAAATTGCAGAGCAACATGAAAAACTCCAGAAGCAGCTTTCTGTTGCGCAATACGTGCAACATAAATGTTTTTTTTTTTTTCGAGCGTGAAAGAAGCCCACGAATACACGCAAAATTGCCGTGCGACAGGCCGCTCGAGGCACTTTGCGTGTATTCCCGGGCTTATTTGACGCTCGGAAAAACACTTTTATGTAGCTCGTATTGAGCAACAGACAGCTGTATCGGGAGTTTTTCATGATGCTCTACACTGTTCTCATTGACACTTTTCATCTAATTATAATATTTGAGAGGTTGATTAAACAATTAAGACTCATGATGTAATTATGCGAAATGCCAAAAAAAATATTCTGAGTATCTCCAAGCGACGGCAAACAACATTACGTTGGTTCTGTCCAGCTACGTGGCATTTGCATGTTTTTAAATCTTGGCGCATGATAGTTGGGACACCCTGTACGCGTTGGGGAGAAGCCTCTGTTGGGTTGTTCTTGCTTGCTAGAGTAATATAAAGAGTTTGTTCACCTGGAAAAAATGGTGTACTTTTCGTCGTATTTGTTTATTGAGGGTATGCAATGACAAAGGGTTCTTGCACAAACGCACTTACGTATAACACGCGTAAGTGAAACTGGGGGCTTGTCGCTGTAGGTATTATATGCTGGGTGCGGCGAAAACACATATGCGTGTATTTTCATTGTCTTCCCCAAATTATGTAACGCGACTGGAGTGGTACCTAGAGCACTATGAAATTTACCCAGACACGTTGACAGGATTCAGGCACGGCCATTCATCTATAGACAACGTTGTCGACTTGGTAACGTACCTCAAATTCCAGAAGGCCTGTAAACGCTTGTCGGCTGCCTTGTTTCTAGACGTTAAAGGGGCTTACGATAGTTTCACGCATGAAGCCATCCTTAAAGCGTTAGACATAATAGGAGTTGGTGGCAATATATATCTCTGAGTTCGTGGCTGAAGAAACCCGTGCACTCGCCAACAGAAAAGACATGAAACAATAGTTGGCAAGTGTACGTTTCTTCAGCCACATCTTTCCTCGCCAGACGAGTTTTCGTCAAACCCTAGACTTCATCTCTGGGTTCGTAACTACCTACAGATGCGATAATTCTACGTGCTCAACGAGGATGGCCCGACACCCCAGTATTACAGTAGCCGCGGAGTCCCTCAAGGCGGAGTATTAAACCCAACGCTCTTTAATCTAACCCTTATTGGACTAATCGAGAACCTGCCAAGCACCGTTCGGCTCTCTATCTACGCCGATGACATTTATATCTGGACGTCGGGGGTGACATGGCTTCAGCTTCGCGCTCGACTTCGAGAGGCGGTCTCACTGAAATCATCCCATGGACCTTCGTCAACAAGGAATGGAGGTGGCTTGGGAAAAGTGCGCAGTGGTGGCATTTACCCGGAAGCCAATGTCTGCGTACGACATATCAATCAACGGACTAGTGATATCGCCGAGCAGAAGTCGCAGGTTCTGGGGGGTTGTGATTGACAGAGATTTGTCCTGGACTCCTCACATGAACCACATGAAAAATCGCCTGATGGCTATTTGTCATCTGTTCAAGTTCCTTGCACGAAAGAACTGGGGTGTGTCTGGTACAACCTACCTGTTATATCCAACACCTGAAAAACTAATTTGCGTACAATTCAGAACATTCAGGCGCAATTTCGTAGGATATGCCTTGGAGTACCACGCAGTGCGTCAACGGCTGAAACTATCGCCATTGCTCAAGATTATTCAATCACGACGCACATCGCCGTCGAGGCAATGCGTGCACATGTCAGGCACATTGCCCGGCCCTTTGCCATCACCTCACCGCACTCACCGTGGAAAGACCCCGCACGTCGTATAGCATAACTGCCAGTGCATATCGTGCCTCGCTGGCATCGGGGTACGCATCTGTGACCAGAGGGGTTATTCTGTAAGAGTCTACCTTGTGGACTGTTCATTTCGGCTGTCACCATTGGCTGCTGGTCACGTGCAGGAATGAGACTGGCTGGCATCTTCCTGCTCGTGAAGCAGCAGCCAATGGGGACAGCCGAAGTGGGCAGTACACTAGGTAGACTCTTACAGAATACCCCCCCCCCCCCCCCCCCAGTCCGGTGTCTCGTCCATGTTGTTTGTGCCACCCTGAAGTACACCTCGCAATTCCAGGACTTCAGAAAAAGTCAGATCTACGACCGTCTGCACTAGAACAATTGAGGTTCCTCCTTTTGTACGAGAGATACAGCAGCCACGCACACGTCTATACTGGCGGATCGACTAGCTCGACCAGTTCTGGCGGTGCTGTGTTTATACCGACGAGAGGAATAACACTGCGATTCAAAATGCCACATGTCACGACGTCCACGGCTGCAGAACACACGGCTCTGCGCAGTGCAATCACATTTATTGACTCAGGGAGTCCTGGTACATGGGCCATGTTTTCTGACTCGAGACCGGCTTTGCGTAGTATGCCGTCAGTTCTCCGACGTCGAGCTCATGAGCAGCCAACGTACGGAATTGTCAAACTTCACCACGACGTTAAACAGAAAGGCCACGAAATTATTTTCCGGTGGTTATCTGGCCATTGCGGGATCAGTGGAAATGATCACGTAGACAAAGGTGCACAAGAGTCACATCAGGAACAACACAGCGTTCCATTCGTCTTTCTAGGACAGACGCTGCAAGGGAGCTTCGTCCCTTGGCACGCAAGCTCTCTTTAACAGAGTGGAAAACCCCAAATATAAGGCGCACCAGGTTAAACGAACTAAACCCTTCGCTCCAATCCCGACGTTCACTCGGGCTTCCCCGACGGGAGGCATCGGTTCTATACCGGTTGTGGCTGGGAGGGGCTTCCACGAAGGCGTACACTGCTTCGATTGAAATGACCGAGAGAGACGCGTGCGAAGTCTGCGGCGGCGAGAAGAACATCGAACACATATTGTGTCACTGTCAGCGATTTCAGTCAGAAAGGCAAACATCAGCTGTAGCATTGCGACGACTGGGCGACCGGCCGTTGTCCCGTGCAGGTGCTACTTGAAGACCGTCCCCATCGCTTGTGGGCCCACAAAGCTGTGAAGGCAGTTTTGTCTTCCTTGAGGGCGACTGGCCTATGTAAATGCCTCTGACTTGCTCAGGCCCTCCGCGTGCGTGCGCAAGCTCGCCGCGTCCTTCCGCCCCCGCCCCCTATCTCTATCTCATCTTTCTACTCCGTCTCTCCTGTCCCCCAGAGTAGGGTAGCCAACCAGACGCATTTCGGGTTAACATTCCTGCCTTCTCTCTTTCTCTCCTCCTCCTCCTCCTCCTCCTCCTCCTCAAATCATGCTTGTACCGCATTGTATAACATAGTCGTGATGAATAAGCAGATGAATAAGCCTGCTGCTCAACTAGGCCTCAGAAAAGCTTCGACCAGGAAATACGTCAAATTTTTGTCCCCAACTGTAGTGAGTATACGCATATATAGCAAAATTCAGGCAAGCATCTAGAGCAGCGTCGAAGTGCGACGCCTGAGACGCCCCTGGCGTTGCTCATGACAGCAGAGTTCTTCGCCAGATGCCTGGGGAGGTATTCTGTAAGAGTCCACCTAGTGGATATGTCCACTTCATCTGCTGCTGAAGTGCTGATTGGCTGTGGCGCGTGGCTCCTGCTGAAGCGCACCCCAGTCCAGCCAATCAGAACTCCAACAGCAGACTAAATGAACATGTCCACTAGGTGCACTCTTACAGAATACCTCCCCTGGTCGCCAGGCACCAGTTCCTTCTGCCCATCAAGCGTTGTCTAGCGTGCTGCGTCGTTCCAACATGTTGGCTGCGCGTTTGTTTAGAAGGATTGTTGAAACACCGTCCGGGGAGTTAAGGCGCAACTCTACACCAGGCTATGGCTGTCAGAGCTGCGCCCTTAGGGCGAAATTGTCCATATTTTTCACTTCTTTTATAAGAGACAGCACGTCTCAGATATGGACATATCCGTGATACGACAAAATGCTACAGCCCCACTTAATCATTTCGCAAACACGATGCTAACCGATGGGGTAATTTTTATGATTACCCGATCGATTATGATTACCCTTCTCAGTGTCTGAGGCTTTCTGCAGCGGAGCACTGAAGTCGTGGGTGTGATTCCCAGCCTAAGCGTGCGCATTCCAGTGAGAGCGGACTGAGAAAACGCCGATGTAGCGAACTTTTCCTTAAACGTTAAATCTACAGAGTAATTCAATTCATAAAAAAATATTCTAACGAGAAGAACGAGGAGCACGACCAGGTGTATGCCAAGATGCAGAGATGTTCGCGAACGCAAAAATCATGCAGAGGCACGGCAACTCGCGGGATTATTTGGAAAATTGTAAGGGGAATGATTGCATCACGCCGCACTGTGCTCAACATCTACCCTGCACGCAAGCACAGCGAATGTTACGATGAAGTGTTACGTCTTTCCTATAACCGCAGTATTACATGTCGTTCCGCCACTTGACGCAGTCTGCTTCTGCGAATAAACGCGGAAATTGCAGAAGGAAGCAAGGGCAACTGAAACAAATGCAGCAAAAAAGCAAAGCTAAACGAGACTGAAATACTTAGCGGCCGCAGACGGTCGAAAGAGCAAGCCCAGGGGAGACCTCAGGACTGGGCCAGTGACGGTACCAGACAGCTGTCTCTTCGCGGACGCATCGCCGAGATGAAAGAAGTCGACGACGACGCTCCGGAAAGTGCGTTAACCTGGACGCCAGCCGTCGCCGAAGCCAAAGAGAGCCTCCTTCGTCGGGGCTTCTCGCCTGCGAAGCGCCCGGAAAAAGGAGGCGGACAGCTCGCCGACCGTGAAAGAAGCACTCTGCCAAATTTCGCAACGCTTCCTCCGGTCTTTGCCTTCTTTGCTCATTTGGTCTTTGTTCTTCTCACTGTAGTCGGTTTCTTTAGTCTCCTGGCAGGTACAAAAAAGAAAAAAATAGCGAGTCACAGGCGGAAAGCGGATTGGAAAGACCGAAACGGGCGACCTTTTGTATTCGTTCCTTTATGTAAGACTCTATCAGGACCTCTTGCCGTTGGGAAACACCTTTGTCCTCCAGATAACCTAATTTGGTCGGTGATGACCATCGGAGGCGAAGCTGTAGGAACTAATTGGGGTGGGTATTTTCAACCTGACATTGATTTCGGGAGGTGGGGGGGTTACCTTTTCTGCCAGCAATTTGTGCCCATATTTGCAAAAAGTTTGTTGGGTAAGAGCGTTTCCTAATTGGGCGGCGTTTGGGCACCCGTCATTTGCGACAGCGACAGGCGTAATAAAATAATTGTCGCGGCGACAGCTAGTTGCGGACGGCACTTACTTAGTACATGACTTACAAACATGACCCCAGTTTCGTGTAGTTTTACCAAGCATTTATAGAATTGTCATCTTTTTTTTAGAGGAGGAACAGTGACTGCAACGATGCACGTTAGTTAATACTGCTCCGAAGTGAAGTGTAACAGAAGACGGCCAAAAAGAAAGCACAAAGTCGAACGCAGGTCCGAAAGATCTCCTTTGCGCAGCTGTTTGCTTTTCCGTCGCTGTATCTCGTTAATGCGGCTACGCTTTGTATAACACTTCCAGGTAACTAAAGTGTATAGCGTACTTAGGTTTAACCTAATGCCACAGGTTGTCGCCACTAGCACTCACTGCAGCAACCAACTTGTCTAGGGCGGCTTTAATGTGTTACTGCCAATATCAATACAACCACATTTCAAGCACATCATTTCCGTATTTCTTCATTTTGTGTATTCATCCTTCTTTCACGCACTCCCGTTTTTCCACTGCGGCAGTTGGGTGCAGTAATCCTAACATTGCTTGGTGAAGCTTTCTGCTTTGCTCTAGCTCCGACAGTCCCCCCCTCTGTGGCTTCGACAAAGCTGCACCAATTTAAGGCTATGTAAAGTGAGCATGCTTTTGCTGCCGCATCTGTTTGGATCGACGTCTCCCGCTGTCGCTCGGAACTTCAACATATCTCGAATGAAGCACAAGACCGCCTCAGATAATCGTTGTGTAATGGTCTGAAAGTGCACTTGGATAACTTGAACTAAAGGAGCCAACAAACTACAGAGAAGGAGGAACTGCTGTAATAAAACCGTAAAGAAAAATGAAATAAGCTAGCAGTAAAAGAGCATATTGATTTTTTTCCTATCAGCTCACAAGTTGACTGCGCGGCGTCAACCGCTTTTCCCATTGTCCTCTAAGGAAGCAGAGCCTGTTCTGATGCAAATGTTTTGCGTAGCCCATGTTCTGGCCACACAGAAATAGACACACAGGAAGCCAAAATGTGTGGTGCTTTCTTTCCCCTATTCTAGCCTGCATAATGTGCATGCGTTATGCCTGGTGACCGAAGAAAAACAACTCCGAGAGCTGCGCCTAGGCTGCTATGCATTTCTTGTGTGTTTGGTATTAGGTTCTGTCTGTCCCGAAGTTATCGACAGTCCTTTCGGAATCTTCAGACTTGGGCCCAGTTTTGCTTTGTATTAAAAGACTGTGCCCTACTGCATCGTCGCACGAACGTCTTTCTCTGCTTGAGCTGCAACATTGTCCCGTTCTTGTGCGATTCAATGGTTTCAACAATCGAAACAGAAAAGGGCAGATTCAGTACGTATGGGATGAATATTTCATTGTCTAGCAGGCATGTTTCGGGCAGTTTGCGGCTTGGCGGAGATATAGTGCGTTGAAGAACAAAATAGAACGACACAAACTTTCACAATCGCGTATTTGTGCCGCTGCCTCTGACGGGGAGAAACTGCCTGGCAGAACCTGCGAAACTCTATGGTCATTGAAGGCTATGCGCAGGAGAACTCAGACAACGCGAAATGGCCGGGAAGCCGCGTACGAACATGTACGCTGAGTCAGAGATCGCGGCCTTGCCACGTGCGCAGGCGGTTGGTCGCGATAGGTGACGATTACGGCTTGAACACTGCTTCATTCATCTTTTTTCCCCTCTTTTTCTTTTCTAACTTGTCTTCTTACGCAGGTTCTATTTTCAACCTTGGTCATGCAGGTTCTATACTTTTCCCTTGGTCATGTGCTCGAATGGCGAAATATCACTTTTGAAGGTGGGCCACCAAAGTTTTGGGCTTGAGCCAATTTAGGGAGTGGTCCAGACCGGTTTTGAACGTGAGTCAACTCAATTTTCAAATCGGGCAAAGTAAATTTTTTGGGTGTGGGCCACCCAAATTTTGGGCGCGGGCCAAGTAAATTTTGGGTGTAGGCGAGGTTGGCTTTGAACGTGGGTCAACTCAATTTTCAAACTGAGCAAAGTTGATTTTTGGTTGTGTGCCTCAGCGTTCGTCCGACGCCATGGCTGTTCACCTCGGGATTTCACAGTGTGAGCCGCAGCAGATCTAGCGCCGCGAACGTGACGTCAAAAACTTGGTCACGTGGGTTTTGGTACCATCGGATGTTAGCGCCGGACGCTTGCCGGATTTTCCGCTTTATGGGGCATATAATGCTGACGCATTAAATGCAGGAACATTTAAAACATCCGACAATCTTAGAAATGTTTGCAGTAGCTGGAGCCCAGTGCCCACACCATTTGAAAAATGATAACGGGAGATTCTGGGGCTAAACATTCTATCCAAATGGATTATATATAAGGATTGTCCTTTGCCTAAAACACCGTGGGCACGCCGGCTTTTGTTATAGTTGAGCATTTTGCAGTTAAAAAGTTCAGATCCTTCAAATTTCTGGCTTTCTGCGGTTTTCTTCACGTTGTATGCTGTGCATGTTGAAGGGTTTAGGTGAGAGGAACTTCGTTGCATTTAAGGACTCTCAGATGTTTTTTCTTTTTTTTTTTCAAGGATACCTCTTTCGGTCGAGGTGTCTCCATATGGAGACGGGATTTCCTTTTGAAGATTCCTACTAGTGACGACAACGGGAAAAAATTAGACTTGGCATTAAATGTAAACGTAATCTATTGCTAATCATGTCATAAGTCGCTCTAGTACGAAGAGTAACGTAAAAAATGCATTTTAGGAACTGCACTACCACATTTGATGAGAAGTACAGCCTGTTCCTTTTTATCGCTGTTGTTAATTACTTTTATTTCTTGTGTCAGAAGGCCTTCTACTCAATAATAACACGCGCATCTACTTGTCGCAAATATTTCAAATATTTTGTGATTTAACGCATTATCTATTATAGGTCAATATTCGTAACCATTAATTTTTGTAATTATGATGACTGGCCTGACATGGCTTATTTAGTCATGCTAGAAGTCCAACAATTTTATGCAATGTTTTCCTTATTTTGAGCAACATATATGAATTGGAAGGCCTTAAGAACACTCGGTCATAGTTTGCGACTGCAGGGGATACAAAAAATGACTGAAATATTTTGCAGAACTTTTTTACAGTACTTGAAGCCGACAGGTCTCTGCGACCATTAATAGTCTTGGCGCGCACCTTCAAGTGCACGCGCGTATCTAGTACTGTCCCTTCTCACCGCTTTATTTCCTTCCCCCAGTGCGAGGTAGGAAACCGAACGTGCGTCTGGTTAGCCTCTCTGCCTTTCCTTGCTTCGTGTGCTTCGTGTGCTTTGTGTGATTTTCGCGGAACGTGACACGCATGAGAGCGTCGTCACACAACGGAATCAGAAAACTAGTGTTTCCCGAATGTAATCCTCCATGGCACTGCATAAGACTTCATAATGGCACATGTGTGTGGACGCAATGTGCTGAGAAACTTTCCGTGTATGACTGACATTTACTGACCAAAGTATTCGACCAGGACATGACCATGCATGATGGGGGAAAATTGTGAACTTTATGATTTCTAATGGCCCCCCAGAGTGAAATAGGAGATGAAATTACAATGATAAAGCGGTAAGTTTACGTGTCTTATCGTATTCTACTAAATAATAACAATTGAACAAGGTCACCTGTGCACAGGCAGATTGTTTCGAAAGGGCAAATTGTAAGCTAAACGAATGGTCGACTAGGTTGCCAGGGCTTGCGTCGGTTTAAACAATAGGCTTTGCTGACTAACTATTAAAAGCTCGACAAAGTCTATTAATCACGTTCTCAACTGAAATTCCTTCGTTAAAACTTATCAAACTTATTGCCTGCACTGAATATGTCATCGCATCTTCTTGACATCACGTGCTGCACCTGTGTCTGTGGAAGTAATGCTGACTTGAGTGCCACGCGCTACAGCGGCAAGGACCCACCATGTAAGGACACACCAAGGACACGCGAGGACGCCATTTCACTAATGCCATGTAAACATAAGATGATGTGAACGAAGCACCCAGCCAGCATCAGCTGGTGAGAATCTAGGTTTAACGTCCCAGAACTGCCCACTTGGTTAGGAGAGATGCCTTAGTGCAGGGTTCCGGATAAAGTCTGACCACTTGGGGTTCTTTACGTGCACCCAAAGCATGCCAAAGTGCACGGAATCTCCTGCACTATGCATCCATCCGAATGCGGCCGCCGCAGGTCTTGAATCAAACCAGGAAACTTGCACTCAGCAGCACAACGTCAGCCACTGAGCCAGCATGGTGATGCGGTGAGAGTTGCATCCATATCTGCATATGGGCAAGATATCTCCTGTGCCGTCTCCTTTATCTCCTGTAGAATGTGTGTGTACGAGTAAATGAGATCTGGTTATTTCATTCCTCAAGTTTATTTTCTCGAATTACTCCCGAGAGAAGCATTCATGTTGTTACAAAAGGAAACCAAATGCACCAAAGGAAAAACAGATGAAACAAAAGTGATGTGGACACTACATGACGTTTTCGTCACTAGAGGGTAACGTATGGTACACTAGACTGGTGGCTGCGTTCGAGTGCTCTGCAGCGCTCTCAAAAGACGCTTTAGAAAACGAAGAACAAAGAACAGTTTATCCTTTTTTTTATCTGTTTCTGTTGCAGAAACGGCAGCAAGATCAAAAGTCACCCAGAACTGACAGAAGCTCTTGCTACGTTTGGAATTAGACAACACCGATTGTTTACATTCGGCTTATTGAAATCGAGTGCTTGGAACTCGTTAACTGGTTCATTCAGAGAGCCGCCATTATGATCTCACCTTCAAGCAAGGAGCGCGACCGAGATCTGACCGAATTCCAATCACGTGTGGCTCCTCTGATTGCTCTGCGAGCAGTTGAACGTTCGGCAGGGGCGTGCTTTCTCTGGCTCCAATGCCGAGAGGCCTCCGCGTCGATGCAAACCGTATTGTGTCAGTCATTTGGCAGAGTAGCCAAAGGAACAGGGCAAATAATTGCTGCTCGTCTACTGTGGTGTAGCCAGGCACTTCATACGAGCTAATAGCGGATAGAGGAAGGTAAAAAACAAAACAACACAGATGAAGAGAATGCGTCGTAGTCCACGAAGAGATGAACAGCTGCTTCGCTCGCTCTTCGCAATATTTGCTACATCATAGTAAAAAAAAGAAGTGTGCGCTTGGTATGGCGGGAACACGACCCCTCTTGCAGGGGTCGTGTTTGGTGATCGCTTGGTTGCCCTGAGAAGTCATTAGCGGGCATAAGTCATGTCAAACATTGGGGCCAAGCGTGCCGGCTGAAAGACGGGATAAATGAGGCTGTACGAAGCGGGGCGTCGCGGGGCAGCAGTGCTAATGACATCGTTTCCACAGAAAGAGCGTATTGTACTTTGAAGTGAGGATGGAAGTTTGCTTCTTTCATTCTGTGGGGGTTGTGCTTGCGTTTATTCAGTCTTTTGCTGAAAGTGTTGTGGTTGATTGGTGGCAATTGTGGGGCCGGAAATGAAATGTTAATTTCCGGCTTGTTTGATTTTTTTTCTTGTGAGTTCGTGCCATTCCGCTTTGTTTCATTGGGCAGGGTAAAAAGTTAGCGCTCATATTATTTTATTTTTATTGTGTTAACAGTGTTTTATTCACTTTTTTATTAGCGTACACCTGTCAAACATGTCGCCGTTCCAATGAATGCACTCATGCGCCAGCAATTTATCATCAGAGAGTGTCGATTCCGCATGTATAGGGGTTTACCGTGCACTGCAAGATTAATTGCGTGCCACCAGTTGTTTGTGCGCAGTCTCCGGGTACAGAGAAAAGCGTTCTCCTCGAGCAACGCCAGTCCGGAGAAGGAATCATGCTTAGCGCAACGTTTTTCGTGACTAGTGTTTCGTCTGCGGCCGCCGAACACTGCTGATCGTTTAAGGAAAGTATGAGTAGTCGATCTAAGGATATAGTATAGCCGCTGTAGAGAAATAAGGCCTAGAAGATTTGAGATAGGAGTAGTGGGAAAAGAATGATCCCGGTGAGGACCGAAATAAAATGAGAAAGAACAAAATTGGCGGCACTTTGTCGGACACCACCAAACAGGAGAACATCATAACGAAGAATTATTAAGTTGCATATCCAAAGGTTGACACGTCTTTAGTGAGCGACTTGTATAAATTATTATGGCGTCTTTCATTGAAAGTGTCTGATGATCGCACCCACGAGTGTTAGCGGCTGCAAATTGTGCGCACCTTACACGATGATGGTTCTGTTTTAGTGAGGTGTTGACGTGAATTCATGATTTAAGTTTGCGCTTCACATCAGACAGTTTTCAAAAAAGTCTCACTAAAAACATGGCGTCGCTCCATACACTTTTTAATGAATATCGTCTGCAGCGCTTTCGGCAAGTGCTCACTGGTTTCCCCGCATTCTCAAGGACTTGCATTTGCGTACGCGGTAGCCTATGCTTATGCATTTTCTATGGTTATTGGGAACATGAAGGAATAACTAACAACGGGGTAATCATCTGTATTTATCAAATACGCCCAGTTATTTCCCTTTCGTGTTAGATTTTTGTCGAAATCGAATCGCAAGGTGGTTTGAAATACAGAATATAGCCTACAAAACTTTCGTCATATGCTGACTCCATCTAAGATCGCATTTCATAAGTAGAAAAGAACTTGTGGCCGATAGTCGAGAAGACATGGATGCCAAAAACAGTGCGCTTTATGCAGCACATTTCGCACTTTAGGCTATGATAAATCGCTTTATACTCCTGTTTCCACGACACTTGAAACGGCACAGTAGGTTGCAAAATTATTGATCCCATTCGACGTGCACGCCACCACGTCAGCCGCGGAAAGCAGAATCGACGAGCCAGACTCTCTTACATCACGCTCGCTATTTTCGCAACTGTTCTTGTTTGTCACGGAGAAGCCATCGCAACTTTAATAGGAACGGGCATGAAGAAGCTTTGAACTTCGTTCAGCGCGAGAAGCAATTATGGCGCGCCTGTTCTTTCGTGCGCCATTTTCAGGTTTCAATTTGGTGTTGCCGGGTCGAATGATGGACTCCCGCACATTATTGCGCCAACTTACGGGGTACGGCAGTGCTATCTCGATCTTTTTCCTTGCTCTCCTTGTGTAAGAAATTTCACCGAAAAGCCGTAGACAAAATGAAATTACAAATGTAGGCTACGAACAATGGTAAGGTCTGTAGAGTGATTAACGGCACAATAGCGATCAAATGCGAATTAGAACTGTTGGAAACACGCGGGCAAAATAATATATTAAACGGATTTTTTGCCGGTGTTGCAAGGCATAACTAAAGATTGACAAAACAGTGTATGTAAGGCATCCAGGTAAAGAAAGTTCTCGTGTTAATCACGGTTATATTGTACAGCCTTACTTTGCTCGCGGTGATGCATTCCGACATTGCTTTATTCATTTTTTTTATTTTTGCGGCCATGCTTGAACTGTGGAACACGTTGCCAAGCTCTGCAGTTAATACAAGCAATGTTCATGCATTGCAACACTCCTTAGACCTGTGATTTAATATTATGTGGCATCTTGATGTCTCTGTGCAGATAGGAAGTATGTTCCTTTTCACTTGATTATCGTCCTTGTAAGTAGCCCCATGTTGAGAGCAGAATTACTGAATTGTACCTCGGCAGTTCTAATGATTCCGGAATCATTCCACGTTTTCAAGCACACGGAATGGGAAAGGAATTATGGAACCAATCTGGCAGTTGGAATGGGAATGGAATGGCAGCCTGAAATTCCAGAATGCGTTTTATTTATTTATTAATTTACAATACTGGCCCCATTCTACAGGGGAGCCAAGCAGGTAATTAAACTACCAACTTGCTGCACCCTTGAGTTGGAATAAGATGGACACATAGTATCGGAGCGCTAAATGTTGATCTTAAGCAAGACTACAAAGCTGGTCAATTTGCCTATTTGACTTTGCTAGACTAGATCAATTTGTTACATTTCTCCATTTTAACGCAATACGGCTCCTGTATCTATCTATAGGTGATTACCTCTGCCACGTTAATTATAAACAGCATGGTATTCTAGAAAGTCTACATTTCTGACGATCCGGACACGTGTATTTGTCACACTGGTGGAAAGCATTTAAAGCAGCACGTTCAGTGAGAGGGGGAGGAGACAAAAGGGAGGGCAAGACAGGGAGGTTAGCCTGTGTAAGTACCGGCTGGCTAACGTGTGCTGGGAAAAGGGATAAAGGGAATAAAGGTGATAGAATAAATGAATAAAACAAAGTGAGAAAAATTCACGCTGCGCACATGATGCTGCACATGATGCTGCGCGCTACAACTTTAGTTGGAGTTAACACATTAACTTCTTGTTAAGGAGTTAACTCCTTAGTTTTAGTGAACTTCTTAACCTTTAGTTAAGTAGTTAAATTTCGAAGAATTCTTTGATTTAGCAGGAGCATGCTTGACTTTCGACAAATGGATGCAGGCCGATAACTGCCACGTCGCAAACTGTTGCACACTTGGTAATTCCAAGTGTGCAAACTGTTACCAAGTGTGCAAACTGTTGCACACTTGGTAATTCTATGAGGATTTGGAAAGCGCGCCATTTTTTTTCGCCCACTGTAGAGTATCCAGAAAGCGCAATGACAAGCAGTCAGAGTGGTGCGCTGGGATATGGTGCCAAATAATACGCCAGTAAATGGTCAACAAAAAACCGCACCAGACTTTAGTGATTCCGTCGGCTCCGAACTCGTTAACTCACTGAAGACCACCATCTTCATTTTGCTTGCGTGCCTTGTCCTCAAATACTTGCGCTAGCCCAGTTCGGTGAACATGGTGTAAAGTTATTTTGTACTTTACCTTACTGGAATGATTAACAATGAGACAGAATATAGGCAACAACACCGTGAAGAGGAAAAAGGCCACAAAACCTGTTTTCGACCTTGTGCGAAAAAAATCCTATGTAATATTATTTGTTACGTGGTTAAGACTTCAAAAAATGTTTCTTCTTATCGCTTGACACGCGAGAGCAAGCACTAAACTATTATAGAGAACGCGTTCAATTTACTGGTGTTGGATAAATGGAACACATTAGCTCAACTACTCCAGCATTGGGGATGGTCCAACTCTTACCATTCCGAGAAGTTAATCAGAAGCTTTAGCACGGGTGCTCCCATCTAAATACATGTAAAAAGAGAATTCGTTTTTCTCGGCAACCACTGCACAAAATTTGACGAGGATTGTTGCATTTAAAAGAAAAACTTAAAATCTAGTGACTGTTGCTCTCGAATTTATTATTTATGTCGTCAATGTTTTATTAAAAATTGGCGAAATCGCCAATTGTCAGAAAACGAAGCAATCAAGTTTACAACTCTGTAACTCAGCATTGAAAAAAGATATCAAATTCTGTAAATTCCATCTAATATATAGTAAATCTAAAGCGGACAAAATTTATATGTTACACATGGATCTCAAAAAATTATTTGTAAATATGGCTTTTGCAGAACCCTTGTATACAACGTAACGAATTCACGTAAGATATAAATTGACATATCGAATTTTTCCACTTTGAATGATGTAATGGATGCCGTTTACAAAACCGCGATATATGTTCCTGATGCCGAGCTATTAACTTGCAAACTTCGTGCTTCTATTTTTTTTCAGACATTCGAATTTTTGAAAATTCTTTTTAAGAAATTCAGGCCCTAAGTCGAAATTCCGCTTCCAACAGTCACTATAATTTAACTTTCTCAAATGCAACAAATTTCATGAAAACCGGTCCAGGGGTTATACTAGAAAACCGTTTCTGCGTTTTGCATGTATTTGAATAGGCCGCATTGGAGTTGAGCCCGAGCTAAAGCTTCCTCTTAACCGAACGCAGCGATTGCTTTGGCTTCCGAACAGTCTGCCTTAGTAAAAATTGCGTCTGATTAAATTCGACTATGAGTACATGTTTTCGCCTGCTGCAGTACATGACTGCCGTGACCCCGAAGTCCCAGTTGACGTAGAGTTTATTATACAAAGCGATATTTTCACTTAGCGTATACTAGTGTGTTGAAAGCAGGAACGCAATAGAGAACTAAAAATGTCTAAGACTTCTCATTTCATCGGCAAGTTAGATGGGCACGAAATAACGAATATGCCATGTTTCCCTAATTTTTACCACTTAGTGTTTCCTTGCACCTGCTTTCCTCCTCTTACGTGCATAGCTTATTCAAACCCTCTATGTGCACATACATATATTTCTTCGAAAAAAGAAAATTCACCGGTGATTACGACACTCCCTAATGCGAAATTTGACCACAGCGATATAGGTGTTTTCATTTCGCGATATACTGAGGCAAAGATTTTGAGAGAGACACGTAGCAGAGTCGGCAATCGTCTAAAATCTGATCGGTGGGTCAAGCGCGTCGGCTTTTACGCATGACTCGTCGAAGGTTCCAGCGTAATCGCTGGCGCCGCTTGGCTTCAAGAAAGTACTACACAATTCACGTCGCACATGCAATCAGATTACTAAACAATCACAAACCATGACAATCGAAACAAGCGCGAACGAGACCAAACCAAGCAAACCAAACAAACGCGAGCGAGAGCTGACGCGAGCAGATGACAGTACGAAACGAGCGGTCGGGCGGGTGCGCGCATGAAACCAGTTTCCTGCGCGCACGTCACCGAAGGGGCCGCTCTGATTGGTCTCCGCCGGTCGCTGCTCGCATCTTTCATCTTTCGCTGTTGTGCTCGTTCGCTCGGTTACGCCGGCAACGCTCGCCGAAGGAACGGGTCATGAGCTGCGCTCCCACCTCGACTGACAAGTTACTGTTTCAAATAAAGATTCATTCATTCATTCTAGAACTAAATCTGAGCAGTGCTACGCACTTACTGTGCGTAGCCCGTCGTCGTGTCGGATTGCCTTGCTAATCTCAATTATTGAACGGCTCGAGCAGTCGGTGTTCATGACGACCGCATCGTAATTTTCGCATTAGCTGTTGTATATAAATAATCACGAAACAACTTGATATAAATTGCAAATTATTATTTGAAAGCAACGAAGCTCGGGAAAAATATTGTAATCTGAAGGCAGTGAAAGAGAAGACTCCCTTCCGCATGAAGTAAATACAGGGAATAATTGGCTATTATGGTTAGCAGAAGAAGAAAAACAGGTAGTACAAGTGTGGCACTATTTCCAGATCTCACTTTCATGGTGTATGATGAGCTAGGCTTTTGCTGTCATCTATGGAGGGAGATCAGAAATTTCAGGAACACTGATCAGGAAAAAGAGCCATCATCTTCCTTTTCAGTTGCCGCGGAGGATTGCAGAAGCTCGAAAGTGTTGATGAGCCCAAGTTCCGCTTTTTTGTCTTACCTCGTCGAGATCGCTGATCACTGGTGAGTATCGTTGAGTGTGTCTTAGCGTTAGCGTTGTCTTTCCTTACACAAAGTACGTTGTATTACAGCGTTACACTGGAAAAGGCGAACAATTTTGACGCCTCATCAATTGTTTGCAATGAATCACAAGTGCAACAGTGAAATGCTGTATTAAACAGTGTTAGGAAGGCCGACCCAGTCTATTTTGATGTATTGAAATATTTTTACGGCACCGAACACCAGAACAGGCAGATTTAGTCAATGATTCATTTTCTAGTGTGGCAGCTGAACTTCTTTTTACAACCTGTGTTTGTTTAGGAAGCTGCGTTCTTGCGTTGATATTTTTTCCAATTTCCAGGTTAGCAACATTGTGGCGTTTTTCGAAGGATGTTTTATTTGCTTACTTTCAAAGTGCGCGAGTGCCGCTAGCCAGAAGTTAAACTATATACCAGATTGCTCAGGTTTTTGAACTCTCTATTGTTTCAACAAACAGCTACGAAGTGAAGGTCATCAGCCTTATGTTCTCGGTAAAAAGCGTAACTAATGGAACTAACAATCATGTCACTCTATTCCCGACGCAAAACCCTGATTTATTGGTCAAGACAAAAGCTCCAGTGCTAGCGGGAAACATAAACTGTCACTTACAGTGCCGATGTAGGCGAGCTGTATATAGTCAAAAACCGACCTTGTGTTCTGCGCTTGGCATGTTTATACAAGATCCTGCGGCTTGCTCTGGGCTTTCTTTTATTTTGTTCTTGTGCTTCGGCAAACGGCGTTGAGCTGCCGTACACTTTATCTCGCAGCTTAGCAACAAGGTCGTTTTCAGACCAAGGTCCATGGGTCAGCGGTCTTCCTTACTGCGGTGAGTCACTACGGTTCCCTGTTCAAACAACTCCGGAGGAATCAACCGTGGCGAAAAGTTAGATTTGTGAGCATGGTAAAGTGAAGAAAAAACTGAGAAATGAAATAAAAAGCTGTTGCATAGAGTAAGGAAGAAGTCGAGAGCAAGAGCATCAGAATTAATGCGAGCTTTTCTCTTTTTGCTGTTCAGAGACCGACAGACAAAGGCTTTTTGAAAGCGAAGATTTTACAAACATTTAGCTGTGTATAATTATGAGCAGTCTGCCAGCCAAACGCAAAACACGACCAAATGTTTTTGTTCACGCGAATACACTTTTGTTGTATTATGCGGCCCAAAACTGTCGCGGCGATATAAATTTTAGAGCTACACGCCGTGGTTGCTCAGTGGCTATGGTGTTGGGCTGCTGAGCACGAGGTCGCGGGATCGAATCCCGGCCACGGCGGCCGCATTTCGATGGGGGCGAAATGCGAAAACACCCGTGTACTTAGATTTAGGTGCACGTTAAAGAACCGCAGGTGGTCCAAATTTCCGGAGCCCCCCACTACGGCGTGCCTCGTAATCAGAACTGGTTTTGGCACGTAAAACCCCATAATCTAATTAAAAAAAATTTATAGCTCAGCTCTTAGGTGCCCGTTCCTGCATTGAGCGTTGGCATGCCTCGTCCTCCCTCGGCGTAATCGAGCGAACGCCGAGCGCAGCGGGGAATGAAAGAACGCGATAGCGAAGAGAGCGCGAGGAGGAATTAAAGCGGAGGAGGCTACAGTGAAAGTATCGGGCATTAGGTGGAGGAGGAGAGTATGGCGAAAGGATGAGTAGAAAAGCAGAAGACTGAGATGGGGAAGAGAATGCAAGGAGGAAAGCGGAGGAAGCCACTTTGAAGCACCACCAGATGACGCTCACATCCGCGCATCCGCGAAAGGGACTGCGGTGGCCGTTCGGGTAAAGAATAAGGGAAAAAAAAAAACACAAAAAACAGAAAGCTCGTCTTCACGGCCCAGCGTTCGCCGCAAGCGCTTCACGGTAAAGTACGGTTGCATAGGCTGCAGTTGCGGGGAAGCGGCAACGGTGTGGCCGGTCTATATATATATATCGCCGCGCATCGCGGCTCTGCCAGTCGGTGCGGTGATCGGTGCGATACTTCAGTATATCGCGAAATCAAAACACGTATAAGGCTGCGCTCAAATTTCGCATTGGCGAGTATGGTAATCGTCGGTGAATTTCTTTCTTTCAGAATTTTCATTAGGAATCGTTCTGTGTAATGATATTTTTACCAATCGGACTGCCAATAAAATATTCTATGTTTAAGAATTTTCGTTTGTTCTGCTTTACAGCTATAACCATTTGAGCAATAATTAACACAGCAGCCCCCTTTTTTGTTATGTGATAATGACGACGGCACTTGTTTAGCACGTTAGAGCCCTACCTGCTGATCAAACGGGCAAAACTTTGGTCTTCTCGCAGCGGTGAATGCGGCGTACGGCAAGCCGAGAAATCAGTCGAGCACGGTGCCGGGCGGCGACTCGGAAAACGCTAGTGACGGCGACCTGACGACGCTATACAAGAAACGCTTCTGCACCGATGGATGGATGAATGGGTGCTGGATGAATGCTATGCGTGTCTCCTTTGAAAAGGGGTGATGAAAAGTGGCGCCCCTTTGAAAAGGGGCGCCACCGTGCTCTGTTTCTTATTTGCCTTATTTCCTAGCTATCTTCAGTCTTTTTTTTTTTTCAGGAAAAAAATTGCTAACATCAAACCTCCGGAAACATTATTGGGAAATTTGTTTCTGTACGCCTCCGTTGTTTGTGGTATCCCTACTTTTCTGCTACCAAACCTCCAATCGTCTTTTACTAATCTCTGTTTCGGACATGCTTACTTTCCCCCGCTATCCCTGAACTCAAGTGTTTCAATGAGGCCAGCTGTGCCTAAAATGACAGCTCAGTAGATAGATATCTTCAGATTCTAATTAAACACGTTCCATCATTTTGTGAGCCCCACTGTTTTCACACCAAATCCGTGTAGGGGCGGGGCTTCGCCTCGATGACGTATGACAATTTTCTTTTTTATTCTTCCTCTCTGTTTGGCGGCAGGAACGGAGAACACGCTGGGCTTTTGGTGACTAGGCACAACTGTGGCTGCTGTTAAGGGCTCGATGGTATTCCTAAATAAACGCATCACTGTTTTGATGATCCAAATATAATCTCATTATCAGGGAGGGAGCAGTATACCTTACGGGAGCAGTACTTTTTTAATTTTATTTGGGGTGTTGCTACGCTGCACTTCGCAATATTCCAACGACCGCCGCTTCGCGTGGGCGCCCGGCACCGCGGCTTCTGCCGCTGCACCGGGGCACAACCAACCACGCCGCTTAACAGAGAGGGAAAAAAAAGAAGAAAATTGGTGATACCAAGAAAGAAAAGAAAATAAACTTCTTGCCGAGGCGGGATTCGAACCCGCGTACCGCCAGTCCCAAAGCGAACCACTAGACCATATAGCCACGCTTCCGGAGCATGCATTCATGTGAACCACATGGTTGCGTTCGAGCGTCGTCGTCTTCGTAAAGAAAATGGTGACACGTCATTGAGGCATGAGCCCCGCCCCTGCAGGCGGATTTATTGTGAAAACAGTCGCACCCTCATTTTGTTCTTTGTTGTTGTTGTTTCAAAACATCTTTCCTAGCTTTACCGCAGCAAGCACATGCTTCTTCTTCCTTGGTGTACCTCGTTGTTGTCCTGATCTCGCATCGAAAAAAACATCGTTACTGATTGCGTTTATTGCGATAGCAATTATATGGACACTCAAAAGCAGATTTCTGCCGTCGCCGTCGCCGTCGCCGTCGCCGTGAGTTCCTTCAGATGAAATCGTCGCCGCGCGCGCCGAACTGCGTCTAAGGCATCCTGATCTCGCTTCGAAAAGTAAAGAGCTTCCCTGTGAGTAATCACAACTTGTTTCTTTCCTGATTGCGTTTTTACCTCTTCGGTAGTTACACATAGCCGGTTTCTTTTCCATTGACTGAAGTTATTATAAAATTTGCTATCGCAGGGCAAAGCTGGGGGATGATGATGATTTATTGGCATCCCCTTTGAAACGCGGCGGTGACAAATAGTCACATAGCTTGTGTCAGTTATTCATCTATGCTATGCATGCTTTTCATTCTATCAGTATTGTATGCATCTCCGTAATATATTTTCTCTCCCTCAATATTTCTCTATATGCGCACGTTGTACCGCTACCTATGCGTGTAACAAATCCGATCGGATCAATTTCCTCCCTGCTTTTTTCCCCCCAATACTCTAAACGTCTCTTGCTTATCTCGACTGCTGACCGGTTGATGCTTCCGTCCACTTTAAATCCAAGCGCTTCTGGAAGGTGTGCGCTACCTACGGGTATCACTGGGTGAATAAGACAACGACACTTGGTCTCTGGAGACACAGCTGGACAATACCCGATGGTGGCAGGCGGACTTGGTCAGGCCGTACCCGCTTCACCTAGTGCGTTGTCTCATCAGGGCGTGTTGCGTGTCCCATGAAGAGACGAGTAAGTACATGGTTTCGATTTAACAGCAAGTCAAGTCAGGCAATATAAATATCTCGGCGTATACATAAATGAAGGAAATACTTTTTCAGGCATCCATAAAGATAATCTCAAACTAAAGGGGAAACGCAATTCAGCCAAATGAGCACTTTGGGGCAACAATAAATATGAAGTGGTGCCTGGAATCTGGAAAGAAGTAATGGTGCCAGCGCTAACGTTCGCAAATGCCATTATACGCTTAAAATCGGATATCTTGTCGGGGTTGGAACTTAAAGATCGGTAGGCCGGTTCACTGTGGGAGCCAACCGTAAATCCACAAATGAGGCAGTGCACGGTGACAGAAAAGCGTAGAGTAAAAGTAGTTTTGAAAAAAAAAAAACTCAGACACATGGATGAAAATAAAGGGGCGGCTAAGTACCTGTACCTGAAAAGCGTGGACACAGAATGGAGGAAGAGGTCAAAAAAGTTGGCAACCAAATACAGGATAACGCAAACTGTAAATAGACAACGAGGAGTCATCAGAAAGAAAGTGCGAGAAATGGAGACAGTGAATGCGATGCAAAGAAGGGAAACAAAAAAGAAGAAAGAAATTGGAATAGAAGGGAAAATCTGTACGATGACACAAAGGGCAGTGCCTTGCTATTTGAGGCTCGAGCTGGTTGCCTAAGGACAAAAAATACCGGAGCAAATATTAGCAACTAGATGAGGCATGTGTATGCTGTATCAAAAATCCGGAGAGCACTGAGCACGTCCTAATGAAATGAAAAGGGATATACAAATAAGAATTATGCCTTAACGGCAAGTCTTTATCGCAATAAAAAAGGAAAAGAAAAAGGGATTCGACAAGTGAGAACCGTAGGTAACGTACACCTTGCAGACGAGCTTGGATTTAAAGTGGATGGAAGCATCAAGCGGTCAGCAGTCGAAATAAGCAAGAGGCGGTTAGTGTATTGGTGGAAAAAGAGCAGGGAAGAGATTGATATGACCGGATCTGTTACAGTCATAGGTAGCGCGGTAAGGTAGATTACGAAAAAAATGTAAGGAGCTGTATACAAAAGTGCTAGAGAAAAAAAAAACACCTACAGCATACCTGATTAAATCAAGCAGGCAATAGTGACTATTTGTCATCGCTCCGTTTCAAAGGGGATGTCATTAAATCATCATCGTCATGCTTGTCTTAAGTTTCGCTTCGCCTATGGAGGATTTTATATATTGTGCCTCCATTTATATATATACGAGAGGTTGGCAAAGGAAATGATCGTTGTCGTCATCAACGTCACTGCCATCGTCTGTTATGTCGCACTACAGCACGAATGCTTCTCCATTCGGTCTCCAGTTACACTTAGTCCTGCAACAGCCTACTTTATTGCCACGATAACAAATGTCACAATTTCTCCGGACTATCTAATCCGCTCTCGCTTTCGATTGCCTCACCCTTCTCTTGCCACCCGTTCTGCTGCTTTCACAGGCCCCTGGTTGCCTGCTCTACGCAAATAATGACATTCAACTTCGCCTTTTTGTTCTTCATCCCAAATTTCGCGTGTCCTGTTTAATGTACACGTTTCTCTCCTAATGTTAAGAGACAAACTCCCTGCCTCTTAGTATTAAGAATATGATTTCCCACTCGATCGTTCATCAGAAGACATTATCACCATCATTCATTTTGTTAGTTACATCAACACCTAGTAGTGTCATACATATGTGATTTCACGCCCCGTTGCCAATGATCGAAAGTCAACCCGCGTTGATGGTACCTTTAACGGGGGAAACATTTCGACCTGACTATGAGTGAGGGATCTCGACAACATAAAACACAGCAGCTACACTTTTTCGGTATGCAAGACACTTGTCTGGGCGACTGAGATACAATGAGACGACGTCCTTCGACGTGACTGCCAAAAGAAGTTTGTTCGAAATCTTGACAATTTCTCGGACTCCTTTCTTCCGCAGGAAGCATACATGTCACGTATTTCGGTGATCCTTCTTCTTTTAGAGATAGGAATAAAAACAGGCCGAAATTTTGATTTTGCGAAACCAGAGTAACTTACGGCTGCAGCGTACAAATGAGCTTGTGAAATGATTCACGCTTGAAGAAATCGAAGACCTTACGCAAGACTGAATTTCAGGTTCTTTTAACATTCGTGAGTTCAGCTTTGTTTATCGCCTTCGATATTTTACTAGCAGACGCAAAAACGATTTGTAGGTTGTATCGAATTTATCGAGGAGCTTGCGTTTTGAAAGCGTCGATGTTGACTTGAAGTATTTCATTGGTTTGAATTCTTAATTCTTTCGAATTGATTGAAGTGGATTCATCGACGATATAAAGCTTGATGGTAGTATTAGAACATGGGACAATTGTTACAACGAAAAAAAAAGTCGCAGTTGGGCCCAAAAGGCGAAGCATCAATTCCGATTGCAAACTAGTTGACAGCTATATGAAGTAAGGATAGTAGTTTTGTCGGCCGTACAAACTCGTAAACATAGGCATACTAACTAAATTAACAAGCATGGTGTCACGCGCGCACAAGCAAGCAAGAACGCGTCTCACTCGATGACCGCGGAATCTCGCTGTCAAAACGCTGTAGTGAGTAAGCGCGGCAGCAGCAGCTATCGAATTGACCCTCGTCCCACCGCTCGCATCAACGCGAACAAAGCCGCGAAAACACAGCGCAGGGAGGAAGTACTCTACCCCCGCCGCAGATGGCTTTCAAGATACAGCTGCCCGGGTGGAAGCGCGCGGCGTATAGTACGCAGCCTCCCCCCCTCCCTGCTCTCACCCCGGAGCCTTGCAGCCCGGCGGGTGCGCTCGGTCGCTTAGGCGGCGCGCAGTAATCCCCCCACCCACACACCCTGCGGAGCGTTGCGCGCGACTGGAAGACGGCGCGCTTCCTTTCCGCCTCGCTCTCTTGCGTGCGTGACAGAGACGCGATCGCCGGCTCACCCTCGCAAGCTATCACTCGTACATACAGAATACGGCGCACGGCGACGATTCTATCGCCCTTGGACTTTATACGGAACCTCACGGCGATGGCGACGGCAGAAATGAGCTCGGAGTGTCCTTATAATTGCTATCGCAATAATAAGCGGTAGAGTTCTGACAAAGGCTTGCCGCGAAGGTAGAAGCAGCTAAGAATTGAAAACAATAACTGTCATGTATGACAACCAGACTCCTAGAGGATGACCGGAAAATAATTATTACATCCTATTTGAATGAGGATCTAATAACGCAAATGTTTTTCCAGCAGCTTCTTTGCATGAGAAACACGGGAAAACAAGTACATTGGAACTCAGATGTTCATCCACAATTTCTGAATTTATAAAGATCATTGAGCAATGTACCGATTAACAAGCAATAAAATGTCGTGTCAGGTATCCTAGTAAATATGAGCACTTTCTCGTAAAATGGCTATGGTGCGGGACCTAAGGTTGCTGGTGGGAGAAGGAAAATTAATATGCTGGTTTACTTTATTTAACGCCGCTTACACTTGATATGAAACTGAAGCCTTTTCATAAATAGTTCTTGCCCCTAGGTACCTGGTTATGCAGATTACGTAATGCATACCATCCTGTGTGTGGCGTGTCCTGTTACACATTGATATAATTTGTTTTTGTAAATACAAATGAAAAACTTGTATTAATAATCATGTTTCAGCATGAAATGTTATTCCGCCATATTTACTTACGTGCGGTTTCATAGGGACCATTCGAAAACACAGAAAGCTACTTTAAATCCGGAGGGATTGAAAAGGGCAAGCCAGTGAATCCAATTAAACTTGCTGCAGCTCGCATCTTCGATAGAAATCATGTAACACGCACATAACGGCAGCGCTTATGCGCCTCGACTACGTCATGAACGGGGCCACGTGGGAAGAAATAGATATGGACATAGATGTCTGTTTTGCGATAAGCAGCGCTCGTTTGTGGTGGATGTACACAAAGAGTAGGAACAAAGCCTAGTACAAATGGGGCCACAGTTGGTTTGGTCTGACTTCTCATAAAAGAACGTAACAGCACGTAAAAACGGTAAGCAACGGTCATCTGTAGCAGACAAGATTAGAGTTGTAATATACGATTGGACCTAGTTAGTCTGACTTCTTAGAAGAAAATGACAACGTAAAGAAAGAACAAATGGTAAAAAGACAAACGCAAGCGCATCGTTTGCGTTTGTCTTACGATCGAGAGTCTTGTTAGGTTGTGTGTAGGTAGGAGGATCCCAGCTGGGTGTCGGTTACAAGCATTTGTTTCTTTCGAGTGATACGGTAGCTTAGGGAAGGAACGTCGTTAATGTGTGGTCTTGCAAGCCACGCGCCATTGCACGACCTGGATATTTGAGTGAGTAACAAGTCGACCCTGCAGGGAAGCAGCCTGTGTGCCTGGTATCCGGGAACACTAGGGGAGTGGCAAGAAAACAGGATCTTTCTTTCGTTCTTTCTTTCTCTCTTTCTATATTTCATTATTTCTCTCTCTTGCTCTTGTATTCTTTTTTTCTTTTCCTACATTCCTTATTTCTTTCCTTTTCTCTTTCTTTTTTCATTATTTTCAGTGACGCACACATAAACTATAGAGCAAGATGTGCTTGGCTGTGTTTACAGGACACCACCCCGCATTCAAAAGCCTCGTTAGAGTTAAAACCGGATTATATGCACTTCTATGTGGTGAAACAATCAAATATAAAAACTGGTAGCCAAAGGTAGAAAATGACCATGGTTAATAAACAAGAAAAGGGTAGTAAAAATAAAATTCACAAGCCGTTTAGGGCTCAGATGGAGGGACCGGAACGGCTTGGGAGGATTTTTTTTCTTTTTAATCTCTTATGTGGTCGACGTTCAGTTTTGCCTTTGGCTAGCTATGTTAACCTTGACAAGTTGAGCTATCGTGACGTTCTCGACTATAAAATATGATGCTAAATTGCTCCGCAGCAAGCTACAGCTTTTCATGCTTTAGATATAAATGGTAGCCAGTGCACGCACTAATTGTGTTATTCATTGGAACGGTGTGGTGAAACCATGGTAATGGCTCACATTGCTTACTCCATCATCATTGTTAAGTTGTAGATTTTTTCATCATTTTTTTTTGCTTTCTTTCTTTTATTGGTGGCACAACTAACCAGGCCGTTCTGAATATGCTAAGAAAATGTATTTCTTGATTGACATATCTGTCTCTTCATTATAGACGTCTTAACCATATCAGTGAAAAAATACGTGAATGCATGTAGGAGTGCATAATCGGGACTGGTGCTTCTCTTCGCTATATCCATTAGTTCACTTTTATTGCGACAGCAATTATATGGACACTTTAACCGGATTTCTGCCGTCGCCGTCGCCGTCGCCGTGAGGTTCCCTATAGATAAAATCTTCGCCGCGCGCCGTATGCCCGAGCCGAAGCGTGCGGGGACGCGCGCTATCACGGAGAGCGAACGCACTCAATCTCCCACGCGCAAGCAAGGAAGCGGGAAGCCAGCGCCGGAGGGAGCGGAGGGGGGGGGGGGGGGGGGGCGGGGGCGCACTTCCACTCTGCCAACAACCGCACTCGTCGCGCGCTCGCACCGTCGCTTATCTCCACACGGCTCTGACCTTTATGCGCCGTGCATTCGCCGCTCAGTTTCCGTTGAAGCGATAGACCGCACGTACCTTCGCCCGTTGGTGCGGCGTATGCGCTTGCTGCCAGCGTTTTGACAGTCGTTGTCTGCAGTCATTCAGTGTGATCTATTCAAGTTTGTTTGTGCGCGCTCACACCACGCTTGTTCAATCAGTTAGTAATAGTCGGGCCACATTTTCCAATGCACGCTACACATGCAATGCTGCCCGGGTCGGCAGTGCAGCGCTACAGGTGTGTCCCTTCGCACGCGCTGCCCACGGGAAGCGCTTCTCATCAACACCACCGTTTCACACGCGCCTTCTCGTGGTCATCGAGTCTCTCTTCATGTCGGTCTACTTACGTCGCAGCACACCTGCTTACTCAATCAGCTCATGTTTACTACAATTCATATTGCTACCAAAGCCGCTCACCTTACTTCGTATGACATTGCTGTGTTGCTATCGCATTCATTGCTTCGCCCTTAGGGCGAAACTGTGACATTTTTTTTCTTGGTTCACTATAGAGAGGGTCTACTCTGCATTATTCATGAAGAACAACTAATGTGATCTTTATGTCAGTGATCGCAATCTCGAAAACTCTCAGACGGTGATTCATAGAAAGCGATCATTTTACGCAGCGTCATTTTTTAATTACTTTGCCTTTCAGAGGTCGGATCTACAAAGGACTTCGAGTGCGCCTACCAGTCTTTGGCCGCTACGTGTACATCCATATGGTCGGCGGAGAAGGAACATCGTCACTCTGCGCAGTCATGGTTTTCACAGTGCAAAGTAAGGATTTGCTAACAACTTGCTTGATCGATTTGTTTTCTTTCCCAGAGCACCTCACTGTGTTTCGATGAAAATAAAAAAAGGAGATCTGTGTTTCCCCACGCGATGGCAGACATTCGCAATTGCGAACCACCTGACTACATCTGATCTTTTCTGATCGGAGGAAGTCGCGTTGGTGAGTATCACACTTGTATGATTTGCTCAGCTGGGCACGCATTAACAAGGGGCCGACCTTTAACCCGAGTGATCGATTTTGTTATGACCGCTATTAATTAAGGCGAAAGCATTATATGCCCCGTTACACGAAACTTTTGTACATTTCGGTCTGTGCGGGAATCTAACCCGGGCCTCCGGGGTGCGAGACGCTTCCCCGAAGCTACGGCGGCTCCACAGTTCTGGCTGACTAAAGGTGTGCCTAGTGCGTGCGTCACTGCACACGTCACGTCGTAGCCATCTGGCTGACTAAAGGTTTCACCAAAGGGACTGTAATGCTTTCGAATTCCCACACGTAAGCAGTGTTGTTTCTCTGGCGAATTTTTATTTATTTATTTATTTATTTATTTATTTATTTATTTATTTATTTATTTATTTATTTATTTATTTATTTATTTATTTATTTATTTATTTATTTATTTATATTAAACGTTAGTGCGCACGTACCACTTGAGTTCAAAGTGGTGAACCCCGCTCCTGAATCTTCGCATTATGCGCTTTAGTATTACTTCCATTTTTTTATACTGAATTATTTTAGGCACGCGTTTGCACAATTGTACACTTCGAAGCTGCTTGTACGGTGCACGCATCTGCGCTCAGCTGCTGTGCTCCGCCGCTCCAACCAACTGCGCGCGACTTCACCTCACTGGGTGAGCACCACGCACAGCCAATCTAGAGGAGGGTATGCGATCTACGCTGACCCAAAATTATCGCCCTTAGTCACTCAGCAGGCGCGACCCTTCGTAGACATGTTAAATCAGGCTATGTTACTGGCCAGACCATGAGACGAACTTTTCGTGGATAATGCCACGTGAAAGGGGCTATTACAAGTATGACTGCGTCAGCGGGACAGGGCCAATAGTACAATGCGAGTACAGCAGGACCAACGCGACGAGACCAATAGTACAGAACAAGTGCAGCAGGACCCGCGCACGTATTGTGGTGCGGGTTTTCAGTCTTGTACTCCGCGTTCCTTTCGCGCTGCTTCACGATGCCGTCAAAGTGAACTATCGTGCCTGTTATCACTATTGTAGAGGAAGTCTTGAGCTGCTACAGCGGTTACGGGCTACCTTTCGGCATCACTGAAACGCTGCTTTTGTGCCGCGACTCTCTTTGACTTTAACGCTCTAATGTACACGCGCAATTCAAGAAGGAAAATTACCACAACCTTTTGACTTTCATTTCTGGCCGTGGAGAGTGCACTTATAGCATAAAAGAAGCAAATGATACTTGAACTCAAACTTTATTAGCATAGTAATTTATTGCTAGTAGTTAGTTTACTGAACTATCTACAACTGAGAACTCTCTTCAGATTATCAAAAACACATCTATGGGCTATGCGTTAAAATGTCTGTGCGTGAATCAGATTTTTCAGCTGTGAAACTCAGCGTAGGATCACTTTGTACAAACTGCGCGACACGACGGCAGACAAAGTAAAATAGGGAACACCTTGCATACATTTCTTACCTTGTATCCCGTCTAATCGCGTAGCTTGTATCAATGCACACGTACCAACTAGTCCAGCTATATCAACCCTACTAACGTAGCATTTAGTATAACACCTTGGGCATTAGAGGGCTAAGAGCAGTCGGGACACGCATGCGGGCTGCTCTGTCCTCAGTGGCGGTGCGGTGCCACACAACACACAGTGATTTGCGATAGCGTGCGAGCTAAGGTAAAATTTGACTTAGCCGTGCAACATTTCTGTTATTTAAATAGACTTTCGCACTCTTAGTAATGTTTCTTCTCTGATCAATGCCTTCTCCTTCTCAGTTGTCTTCCCAATTCCTCCCATTCCCCGTGCTGTGGCTTTAGATAAACATTAACTCTTAAGAGAACGAAGCGAGTGTTTCATTTGCGTATATAGTTATGTGACATGTGTTGTAGCCGTAGCTGGCATGTCGGCATATGTGCCTGTAGCAGACGTGCCACTACCGTCCTGTTGCTAATGGAATCCTAGGAAACGGATTGAGCGCTTGCGTGGGATTGGTTTGGTACCTATTTATAGCTTATTGAGGGCCACGGTTTTTTTTTTTCGGCGTTTCTGTGATGGGAGGTCGGCGCAACAACGTATTCGGATTTCTCTAGGGAGCATCGTGGATTGTATTTATAGTACCGAGGACATGTTCCAAGGTAGACTTCTGTTCACCGGTGGTATACGTGTAGTGCACCAGAGAAAAATGTCGTCCACATAAATGGCGCGATTAAGGTAGGAAGTTTTGTCGAGCTCACGCGGTAATTCTCGCATAGCGAAGTATAAAAATCGTAGGTGAAAGTATTGTACCTTGCGGAGTTTCACGCAGAATCACAAATGCGTCGGAAGGTGCTCCATCTGGCTGAAGCATGAGAATGGTGTGCTCTGAAAGAAAATTCTCTACGTAACGGAGCATGCGAGTACGTGGTTTTGTTTGCCGCGGCGTGAAGGCTGCTGCAACACTGTTCACTGTTTCCCCACAGCCGTGAAACGCCCCGTCCCGTCACCGTCACGGCACCGGCGTCTATCAAGAGAAAGCGTTTCCTCGCCGGTTTCTCTTAAAAAATAGCACGCCGGTGATATGGAGCGATGCTCTTAATTAAAGATGCTCTTAGTTTGTGCAAAGAAACCGGCGAACGTACGCGGTATCATGAGAGACGCCGGTGCCGTGAAGGTGACATGATGCGGTATTTGACGGCTGTCTAAATCAAGCTTAAATGCCCTTGCAAATGTTGTGCGCACCAGTATCTAGTAAGGCTGGTGCGCACTTGTGTGCGCAAATTCTCAGAACTCGCCTTCCAAATGATTTGTGAAGCAACTCACAACTTGCAGGACCTAATAAATGTTTTCCTTCCTTCCTTCCAAATGATTGACCACTGGGCGGAACGTGAGTTAATTAAGGTAGCCGATGTTCAAAATCTTCACGTTACTTTTTTTTGCGCTCACATTTTTTTCTGAATTATCCCTGCGTGACACACTTTCGTTGTTGGTTGCTTCTTCACAACAGAAAAGCTATTATTCGGCAACAATGTTGAGTTATTCATTTGCTTGAAATGAGTGACAGTGTCCCATGATGTGCGTTGGGTAAGAGTATCGTCACATAAAACGTCGTACACATGCGTGTGTTGAGAGCCAACAGTACACATAATCGTTTGTCTAATTATTCTTTCACGCTTTCGTTTTTTTTATTATGAATATGGAGCATCTCGGAATTTCATTCAGAAACACTGTGCAAAAATAAGCGAGAAAAAAGAACGGGGGATAGGCTCAAGTAAAGAAGGGCAACAAACACTGGACTGGAACTAAGCTGTCTAACCAGAAGAGCACGCAGTTAGCCTTTAGCTAAAGGCTCTTTTATTGCGCACACAGAAAGCTGTGGAGAGCATGAAAAGGTGCGAAATATTAAAGGGACAATCGATAACCATGAAGAGAAAACGCATATAGTCCCGGGATTCAGCGCCATTTCAATCTCACCTCAGTATAAAATGTGTGTTGGACTTCTGGCAAAAGTGAACTCGGCAGTAGAAAGCAGGATATATAGATAGATTTTATTGATAGGAAAGGCGGAGAGGTCGACCTGAGCTAGTGCGCTCTAGTCTGCTGCTCTGTGCTGGGGAAAAGAGAAGAGGAGTTAAAACAAGAAGACTCAGAGAATTGAACGAGCTGTCACGGACGCAGCAATAAACGATTTATGAAGAATTCCACGGTTCCTTGAAAAGTACACCAGCCTGCACTTTGGCTGTGAGTGCGAAAAGATGTGCGCCTCAGCGTGTCTGCTGCTGACGGCCTGCCCTCCCACCCCTATGCTTTTAGGGCCAAGGGCGACCGATGACACCGGTCGCCCTTGGCAATTCACGTCGTTTTCAATACCTGACTACAACAGATGCCTTGTGTACTGCGAGGAAGTGCTAGAAAGCACAGAACATATCGAGGCCCAAGAATAGAAGAGAAGAAAACTCAAAGAGAACTGCAGAAATGCGAGAACATTTTTGAAAATGTTCGAATATAGGCGTACATTTTTTACGCAATGTGTTAGAAAAAACATACGGTCCACTTAGACTCTTGGAATCTAAACCGAATTTGACGAGTCTGTGTGAGGATGCGCTTTGGGAATTTATGAACCAGCGAGACAGCGTGAATGCCTAATGGCATCTGAAGAGGTTAGCCTAGCAGCAGGCTTGGTATATGTTACTGCAGGTGAGAGTGTGAGGGAGTGAGATAAAGATCAAAACAAAGTACATGCACTCTCTTTGTCACGTCTAGAATGCCATGTCCTGTCGGAAGTCAACTCGCGAAACACGCCAGGTTGCGGTTTCCTTCGTCCACCCACAGTTGAGTATTACTCAGAATCATACTTCTTGCCGGTGTCCTCGTCATGTGACATTAAAACCATGTGTCCCTCTTAGCTTGCTTCCAGGCACGCGCCGGCCTGATGGTACACAGCGTGGACGACCTTACGCTTCCTTTCATCTCGGCTGAGCTAGAGAGATGTCGGCAGAAACCGAAGACCAATTTGGTCTGGATGGGCGCGCAGCGACGCACCGGCATTGCGCAAGGAAAGAGAGGCTGGTTCAGGTTCAGCGGTGAGCAACTTCGTGTCCTTCTTTCTTCCCCTCAATTAGGTGTCTTTACGAAACGGTAACAACAGCTCTAAAAACTAAGTCACGAGGAAAGAAACAGGCACGGCAGAAGCAAGCGCTGAGAAGCGGTTGAGTTTCTATTTCTCGCAAGAGAACCATCATAAGGAGAACAGTATGCTTAGCCGCGCGTGCTTTACACCGGTGTTAAACAAGAAACGACAATAAAAGCACTACGGCCGCTACTTTTTATTGCGGTAGCAACTATATGAAGACTCCAAACGGATTTCTGCCGTCGCCGTCGCCGTGAGGTTCGGTATAAAGCCCAAGGGCGATAAAATCGTCGCCGCGCACCGTATGCTGTATACGTGCGAGTGAAATCGTGCGAGGGACGTGCCCTTACACGGAGAGCGAACGCGCGGCGGAGAGCGAACGCCACTGTCGCGCGAAAGGCTGCGGGAGGGGGGGGGGCGACGTCGTGCTGCGGCACCAACGGCGCAAGGGGAACTGGCGAGTCAGTCTCGCACGCTAAATGAGGAAAGCGGGAAGGCAACGCGGGAGGGAGGGGGTGCGGCTTGTACTTTGCGCGGCTGCGGCCGGTCGCCCGCACCGTATCTTGAAAGCGATCTGCAGAAGGTTCATAGCTTTGTATGCGCTGTGCTTTCGCCGCTGAATTTCCGTTAAAGCGATAGACAGCACGAACCTTCGCTCGCTGCTGCTGCTGCGCTTGCTCACCCCAGCGTTTTTACAGCGGTTGTCTGCGGTCGTCGAGTGGGATCTATTCATGTTTGCTTGTGCGCGCTGACACCATGCTTGTTAATTCAGTTAGTAAGCGAATGGTTCCAAGTTTATACAGCCGATAAAACTACTATCCTTATTCCGTATAGCTCTCTACTAATTTGCTATCACAATTGATGCTTCGCCTTTCGGGCGAAACTGCGACCTTTTTCTTTGTCACAGAACATAAACAGGGCATGCGATGTGAGCGGGCAATGGTAGAAAGTACCATTTTTATGAGAATCCTGTTCCGTGAATGCCTTTTTTTTATCATGCACAAAAACGATAACTTTTGATTTGCTCGGTAAAAACAATGATCTCGGCACATTCTGCCCATTATATCACCTCAACTTTACTTATAATTGGGTTTAATGTTGATTTATATATTTATAACTGATTTCCAGGAAAGATGCATCTACCAATTATTTATTTTTAGTTAGCGAGTTCCAAGAAGCTTTGTGGCTGATAAAACAGATTCCATCGTGTTCCTCCACTTTATATTACATGCGTCTTTACAGGTGGTCCTGCGCGAGAGTTCCTGTGGGCTGAGGACCAGCCCAACAATTACAACAGCCAGCAAAACTGTGTTGTCAACGATAGAATGACGTAACTTGTGATGTGGACTAACTGCCTTGGATCTGCCAGAACATTATGTTGTTCTCATCAGGGTTCCCAATGGTTCGGGGTTATAAGTGAAGCAGAGCGTGGAAGCTTTTTCTTATCGGTATGATCAATATGTGCACAGGAATAAAGAAAGACACGGCGCTTACTACTGTGACAAATAGTTGCGGTTTTCTAGCAAGCACGTTTTGCCGTGTGTGTAAGAACAGCTTAAGCCGGGCGTACTAGCCTGGGCGGTGCTAATGAGCTAATTAGCCATGCTTTGAGCGTATTTCATGAGAATAATATCCGAGCAGCTACTGCGCCTGCGTACACTGATTTTATAAGTTTATTTGTCAAGTAAATTTTGTTTCTTGGAGCCACTTGTGCATTTTTAGAGAGCTGTTAGTGTTATTTGATGGTCTTCAGTGGTTCTTATGACTGTCCTACGGGATTTATAACGTCCAGCTTAATTTTTGGTGCTTTCATATTTACAAGAAGGTCTTGGTGCAAGGACACAACTTTTCCTTGTGTTTCCTTGTGTTGTGCCCTTCTCGCGCCGACAATTATGCTAACAAATCTTCTGCGATGAACGATATTTGTCGTAACGACGATGACTCAGCCACTTGTTTCCATGCTCATAGATGCAAACGCTTTGCCCAGCTGAGCGGAACATGATGACCGCCCAACTTTCTGTATTTAGCCGCGCGCAAAGCGACAATGCAGTCATGAGTGCAGCGCAGATTCTTTGGGAATATGTTTCTGCTTACGCCCGATCGTGCAGACCTTTCGAATTGCGGAAGCCCGGACCGGGAAGAAAACTCCACCACGACGGGTCGGGACCACCGGGTGGGACAGGAAGTGGTCTACGATTGCCCCACCGGAAACCTGCTGGTCGGAAGTGGCTCCCGGAAGTGCGCCACATCTGGCCTTTGGACCGGTAGTGCTCCGTCGTGCAAGTCTGAGTCGGCGGCAGCGTTCTCACGTTTATCTCCAAGCAAGTATCGACGGCGAGTTTCCTCTTGCTTATTCTTAGGATTGCAGCTACAACACCATGTGCTCATTAAGTTCTTGCGATGGCTGATATAGGGTGATAGATTTGTTTCATGGCTGGTTACAAGAACCATTTGCAATGTGTTTGGTTAGTAAACATTGCGTTACGAGACAGTGACTGCAAGCGATTTGCGCCCGCAGGTTGGGCAAACCTGCGTCAGTGGGTCAGTTCCCGGCAGCGAGAATACAAAATGCGAGAAAACGAGATGGAAACCTGAACATAACAAAGAAAAAAGCGCTGATGATTTGCGTAGGACGCACTTGTGTCTAGAGAAAAGACCAGAATTCAGTCGTAATTACCAAAGTTATAATTTACAACCGTATAGCTGGTTGAATCAGAGCTCAGCCGGCCATTATCGGGTTGCTGGCTTTCAAAGAGTAGCCGTTATAGAAAGTCGCGGAAATAAGAGTGCTACATATCTAAATAAGAAAGAAAAAGACAATATTTAAGAACGTTTGTCTTTAAAGGAGCTTGTGTTCACTGAAAATGGGCACGTATGGCTAAATGTATATTCATACGTAACGATATACCTATACATTACACACTATAGTGCGATAATCAATAAGCATCAATAGATTTTGCTTAATTCGGAATGTTAACAAAAAGAATTGCGAACCTTGAACCATGAACCTTGAATGAAAATTTATAGTTGTTTGTGCTTATGATGACACAATAGTTAGCACGCGACTGGATACAAAAAAAAACCCAGTATGTGTCCTAATTCGGCTGCAGTTGTACTACTGAATTTGCTGTTATCGCTGTTCAAGTAACACACACACCGCGAACGTGTTTACACGGACGACTGCATAAACTTATGATCTCTATATGTGCAACGCGTAAGGCTATATAATTGAGAGCTGATAACTAGACCATCTGTTACGCCAATGCTAGCATAATAAGCTACAAAAAAATAACACAGGAACTCCTCTGGGAGTTCTCTAATTAAGCGTAAACATTGTGCCACCTGCTCATCTCAACGCAGTCCTGTGTCGTTATCAATGTTACCCGCCGTGGTGGCTCAGCTAGCTAAGGCGTGGCGCTGCTGAGCACGAGGTCGCGGGATCGAATCCCGGCCGCGGCGGCCGCATTTCAATGGAAGCGAAATGCAAAAATGTTCGTGTGCTTGCGTTGTAGTGCGCGTTAAAGAACTCCAGGTGGTCAAAATTAATTCGGAGCCCTCCACTACGGCGTGCCTCATAATCACAACTGGTTTTGGCACGTAAAACCACAGAAAGAAGAAGTTATGAAACTTGATCCGACCAGTATAAACAACAACGCTGCGGTTACATGAATTGCTGCGGACAGCGGCGCATGGTGAATTGATCACGCAAGCAAACTACTACAGGTGGCGGCGCCAGGTGTGCTGATGACGTTCCGATCATTATACCCCATTATCGTTGTTTAGAGCTTTATCCATCCGCGTCGAACCATTATGAACCGTGATCAACCCTATTCCGGCGTCGACTGCATATGGCGTGGCCGCGTGGGCCCTATCTTGAAAGCGATCTGCGATGGAGATAGAGTGCGCCAGTGCTGATAACTTCGTGTGCGCTGAGTTCTCGCCCCTTAGTCCGCGTTGAAGCGAGAGGCAGGACGAAGGTCAGTTCGCTCACTGCTGCTGCCCTATCTTGAAAGCGATCATCTTACGTGATGGACGGACGGACGGATTTCCTCGTTAGGTAGGCACAGAAATGCTTACGCATTTAAAAATTTGGGCATCCAATCCACGCGGTGAAGGTGGTTGGTCAGCGAAGCTGCGGTATCACTTGATCCGATAAACCAATGTGACGTATAGGCTTGAACTGGGTGCTGCCTAGCCTGAGCCACGACGCCGTTGTGCATACTGACGTTGCGGTTCCCGTCGCCGCTCATCGTGTTCACGCTGCTCTTCGGGAGTACAAACTATGCGTGGCCTTTCCATAACGCTATCACAACACAAATAAAATCCGTTGTTGGGCAGCTTCTTTTTTTTTTTTACAAATGAAAGTGTATTAACGTCACTCCCTGCTTCGTATGCTACAGTTGCCGCTTCCCGGCAACTGCAGCATATACAATCGTAATATTTATTTACCGGTAAACACTTGCGGCGAACACTGTGCGCGCGAAGGCAAGCTTTCTTGCAATTTTTTTTCTTTTTTTCCCGCGGGGCCGGCGCCGCCGCTGCCGTGGATGCGCGGAGGCAAGCGCCATCTGGAGGTGCAGGCAAGGAACCCAGCGGCGCACGTGGCGCGTGCCTTCCGTTGTGTTTGGTTGAATTGACTGTCGACGGAGACGAAGAAATCCCGGGATCCTAGTCATACACAGATTCGCGCTCAAAGAAAGTGAGGGAGAGTAAACAGGACCCATAGAATTGGAAATATTGTTCACCATTTCTACCCGTCCGCTATCTCAGACTTTTGCAACGCCGCACGTTTTTCAAGCGAATAGCTTTCTTTGGCTCGTTTGCCCGTTTTCGTGGGCGCTGGTCGGAGGTCGGTGGCGCATGGATAGACTTTCACCGCTGATACAAAGGCGCCGACGCAAAAGGTGCCTGCTATCCCGTAACTAAGTGGCGGGGCCGAACACCAACTATTTTAGCGCTTTGAGACGCACGTGCTGTCACGCGAGATTATTTATTTGCAATGCCTAAAATACCCCCGTTGGACAGTTTTTACATCAACTGTGGGCGCGTACACAAATTAGGGGCAACACGCAGTAACCTACGTAACGCAGAAATCAAGGAAATCAGTTACAAAAACAGCAAGAGAAATAAAAAGAAAACACAAATGCTCAAATACAAAGCTTGTACATAAAAAAAGACAAGGTATGAAATCTACAAGTCGGCAAACAATGAATTGAACTTGTAGTAAAGGAGCGGTAAATATCCATAGGTATAGAGAACCTCGTTAGTAAAAAGGCGCAGAAATTATTCTGTGGCAGAAATTATTCTATGGCAGACTAAAAGTGCGCACGATCAGCATGAACAATGACGCTGACTGGACGATAATTAAATTCTATGGTTGCTTAAGAGGGAATGAATATGCGCTGTTGTCCATGCATGTGGTGATTAATCAGCTTTATGATGGCTCATACGGCTTGAAAGACGGTATGCTGGTTTGATAAAAGGTATGTCTGGTAAGAGGCTTTGGTACACTTTGTGATAAAGGGAAAACCTGAATGTTTTATAACGCCTATCTAGTGACCTGGGAAGGTCAGCTTTCGATTTTATTTGAGTGACACTTGTATGATATTAGTGGTCTGAAAAGATTAATGCAACCTCACGGTTTCGTGCCACTCGAGGTTGTTGCTAAGTTTACGTTAATAAGGGTGCCAGACCACGCTGTAATATTCTAGATTTAGTCTTGTAAGACTTTGATAGCCTAATAACTTCATGAATGCCCGAAAAATGGCGATATTACACGCTTATTACCTCGTACGCATACGACTAATTGTCTCATATGTATAGCCACCTCTACTTCCACTGCAGGTGTGTTGGTTAGCGGCTCTATTGTTTACGGAATTGTGAAATGAAACAACAAAATATCCGTAAATACTAACTGCAACAAATTAGGCCTTCAAGCGCATCACGCTTTTAAAACGCGAATAGCTTACTAGAAGGATTTGACCTTTCGTTTACACCGACAGCCATCATCGATGGTTTCTGTCGAATTTGTTTTTATGCAGTAGTCTGTAAAGGTCAAGCATTAGATTGTCGACTGTAATAAAATTTAAGATCTTTGTAGATCATATTGAGAAATTGCCAAAGTAAAAAAGTTGTGGAAATCGGGCTGTTCTATATCGACCTGCGCGTGAGACTAGCATGGATTTCCGCGGAATTACAGAGCTATTTACTCCGAAAACCGAAGCTCAAACATACACAAATGACCACGCTACGGACCATCTACCACAACTCAAAGAACGAACCTATTCCCGGTTGGCTAGCGATAGATAATGTGTACAGAAAAGCCGCTCTTCTTCCCACTTAATTAAAATCAATACTTCCTTGAGTATGCTTCTTCTTGGTATTTCACATCTCGATTTCGGGTGCATCTCGCATCGATAAGCGTAAGCAGGGACGGAATTTTATTCGAGGAAGTGAAATGGGGGTGCATTGCATCGTGAAGTCAGCCCAATGAGAAAGCGAAAAAGACAGCGTAAGTGCACCATCGAACCTTATGAATTCAAAGGAGGTACCGCGAGGCGGCTCTCTTTTGATCGGGAGCTGAATTTTTTCGCCCTCGAGGATGGCTTGACGAACGCGATAGCGGCGTACTGCATTCAAGTTGGGAACTTAATGCTCTACGTAAAGCAAATGCTGAGAGTGCAGCTCTAAAGGGAGGTTCGACTTGAAGATGAATGTGGAATCTGTGCGATAAATTGGGTAAAAAGCACATGTTTTTTATTGTGTGTGTGTGTGAGTAGGGGCCCATTTAAATGTTTTCTGTCTCGCCACATTTTTTCGTGTTGGCATGTTTATTATTAATATTATTGTTATTATTATTATTATTTATATTATTATTACACCCACCTTGATAGAAGGCGTTCCTCATTTTTGTGTACTGTCTTTCATGAGAACATAATGGAAAACTATAAGCTTCTGGAATTTTGTGCAGGCAGAAGAAATAACTATAGCACAACGGGAAAGTGACTTACTAAAATTTTTGGAAGTTTCACAGCTGTTTTTTCTATTTTTCTCATACTATAGAAATAATTTATTGTTGACCGTTCGAATACCGCTCATCAAGCGAATGCGTTTAGAAGAAATCATTTCACAGGGGTATAAACAATAAACTTTCCTTTCACAGAAGTGCGTGTATTCCTTAATTGTGTATTTCCGACTACTTAACATGCCATAAGATTCCTTCTTACGTACAGATTCCGTACAGAAGGATAAAATTTGGTTGGAGTGCAAACGGCAGGCATTGCCGAATACTCACTGGGAGCTTACCACTGTCGTTGAAAAGAAAAGTGTACAATCATTGCATTCTACCAGTGCTAACATAAGGGGCAGAATCTTGGAGGTTAACAAGGAAGTTCGAGAACAAGTTAAGCACAAGAACCGATGGAAGAAACATGTTAGGCCTAACGTTAAGAGACAGGAGGAGAGCGGTGTGGATCAGAGAACAAACT
The DNA here is from genome assembly GCF_013339745.2 of Dermacentor silvarum. Taxonomy (NCBI): domain Eukaryota; kingdom Metazoa; phylum Arthropoda; class Arachnida; order Ixodida; family Ixodidae; genus Dermacentor; species Dermacentor silvarum. Next base: position 12,518,041 of record NC_051163.1, read on the forward strand.
GGGATAGCCGACGTTATAATAGGTCATTAAGAGAAAAAAATGGAGCTGGCCAAGCCACGTAATGCGTAGGATGGATAACCGGTGGATCATTAGAGTTACAGAATGGATACCAAGATAAGGGAAGCGCTGTCGAGGACGGCAGAGAACTAGGTGGGATGATGAAGTTAGGAAATTTGCAGGCGCAAGTTGGAATCGGCTAGCGCAAGACAGGGGTATTTGGAGATCGCAGGGAGAGTCCTTCCTGCAGTGGACATAAATATAGGCTCATGATGATGATGATGATGATGATCAATATTTCTTCTGCTTACTGTGAGTTGTCTAATAATTGGGTCTCACGCTGTCTGTTGGTTGGCCTAAAGCTTATCTGAGTACGAAAGTGTGTCGCTGTACTATAGAGGTATAATGCCTTGCTTGATTCTCAAGCAAGGGCTGATTTTTAGTCAACTGCCAATTTGCATTCCATGAAGCTCACCTGGATTCTTTTCTGTCTAGCTTTTCTCTGCATACAGAATTGACATAAATTATTATTTCGAATGTCGTTACACCCTTCGGCAAAATGTAACTGTTGTTTTCTTGGCGTTTATTTGTCCGCAAAAATGTCAACGTTCACCGGCGTCTGCCTACATATCTTTCTGCTTATCAGAGAAGCCAACGCCACCGAATCGTTCGTAATTTCTTTTAATGTTAAATCACGGGGACGATACAAGTCCCACATAAGCATATTTTTTTCTGTACAGTAGATATCGGTCATTCACAACATTGATAATCAATGGTCTTAAGCACCACGATGCCATTGAAGGAATGGCGTAGCTGGTAATTTGGGAGATCAAATATACTCCCACTGCTACTCTCAATATTGTGTTACTATTATTATCATTCTTGTGCGAGTTGTGTGTCAGACATCCGATGATAAAGAAGAAATTTGGGAAAGCGCTGGCATGCCGTGTTGAGCGCCGCTGATATGCAGCTTATTACTTGCCACTATAGTCTATTAAATTACTTCGCCATGGATCTGGTATTCCTGCATCATCATCATCAACAAGAATTGTTTACTGCTCTTCATTTAGGGTGCATTTTTAGCTGTACCACATTTTAAAAAATACAGGCAAGTTTGCACTCGGTCGTGCAAAGCTTAGGCACAGCGAAAGTGTTAATCCTCAAGTCTTACTGGCTGTTACTGCTAGGTATTAACTTGGTTGCTGCTAGGTCTTAACTTGGTTTAACTTAACTACGCATGTAGGGAAGGTATTCGAGAGCGATCATTTTCGGAGGTACCTTCTCTTTCGCGACATTTCGCGTGACTAGCGCTGGACGCGTCGGCGCCTACAAGCGACAGCGTTCCTGGCATGACACAAACGCCGGCAGGCAGGCAGGAGCCGTGTCTGTGTCGGGCGAAGCGAGCGCGCGCCTGCGCCGGCGGTTACTAGGCAACGCGAGGTGACGTCATCGCTACTGCTTCGGCGCATGCGCGGCTAGGCAACGCGGGTGGCGTCTGCAGCAGCTCTGCGCGTTGCCTCGTTGGTGTTGCTACAATTTCTTTCTCTCTCTATCTCGCTATCATTTTCTCTTTCTCTCTTCCGAGCATTGCGCGCGCCGCGCGCATGCTTTCCCTCCCTCTCCTTAACGGCCCATGTCAATGCAACATGTGGATGGCACGGAGAGGGGCGAGGCACACGCCGCTCCGCGAGGTGCTTGCTAGACAACGTAGAGACGTCATAGCTCGGCGAGGTTTTGCGACAGCAGGCACTGTTAGCGTTGCAAACAATGGCGCTGTTAGTGTTGCGGCTTCCACGGACTTCTCAAGCGTTCTAATATGTCGCAAACTGTAGTAATACGTTGATTTAAAGGCTAAGACTCTCTATTAGGCAATTCCTTGGAAATTTCCTTATTAGTCAAAAAGGCTAGTTTTAAAGGCGACACTGTACTTCCTTTCGCAGACAAATAAACCTTCTCGACAATTATTACACAACTCATTAGGGGAGTGCCAATTAACTTCTGGGTACGATCGAGTCATCGTAGAAGAACCTGATTTTAATTGGACCGATAGGTTTTACCACTGGGAAAGTAAATGTGTACTCTTTAGCAGTAACACAAATAGACTCCCATGACTCGTTGTTTTGACAAAATGTCACCAGTAGGAAATCGTTTCAAGATATATAAAGGATGAAGTATGAGCAAAAGGGCACGTGAAAGAGCCTATGTAGAAACATGAGCTACGCTTCCGTGCCACGTTTCGTCTTCGAATCTCCGGTCTATGCTCATCGGTAACGCGAACGTTTGGCGAATACAGAAGTGGGCAGCGTCTTTTAAAGACGAATTTTCATGGGGCTCACGTTTCTCGTAGGGGGTTCAAATGCTCCAATTTTGAAAATTTTGGTCCTCAAAGCGTCCCGCAAAAGTGAAAGCAATCTTATAATGGACCCAGTCTTCTGACATTTTTTGTTGTCCGTTTTGAGACTGTTGCGCACTGAGAAACGTGAGCCGGCAGAAAACCCTAATTCATATATTGAATTTAGCCGTATGCCAGCGCTGATAATGTTCCACGACGAAGGGCTTCGTTGCACGCTTTTCGCATAAAATGACCTCTTGCGGTCGGCACAGCTGACGTACGTGCTAATGGTGATCAATTTGCAGCTTCACTATGGATTGCTGTAGCATACAGCCTTAATTTACGGACAGGACGCATATATACGTAAACGAGGACTCACGACACATCCGTATGTCGCCTTGCCTTCTTTATGTTTCATTCGTGATTTAAAGCTGTGCGCTATTCATTTGTTTATTCAATCATTTGTTTACTTATTTATTTAGACGATATCATGGTCCTCCCGAAGGGGCTTTCAGTGAAGGGGAATACAAACCAAGAAAGCAAAAATACGTAATCGGAGAATAACTCAACCAAAGCATCAAAATTGCATCAAGATTTTTGTTTTTGCTGGTGTTGTTGCACAACGAATATCCAGAATAGTGCACGAATAGGTGGAGCCTTTGACTTTGCTTCGGTGCGGTATTTGGCATTCATTCGGTGAACGGCTTTTGCCTGAGAAACGCCGAGAATGACTCCAATGTTGATAACCACCCTATGAACGCGAACCAGCTATGTTGTGTGAGCACAGTGCGTTCTGTTGACTCTGAAATACGTGCAGGGATGCCATCAACCTGCGAGTGTGTGCCGCTCACGCTACGAACCAATGGTTTGTGTAACGTTGCTACGAACCCAGCTGTACTCAGTGGATAACGTGTCTTGCTTAGGAAAATCGCCCTTTCTTTTTTTCGTTGTCTGTTATGTCTGTGCTTTCTGGCATGGAATTCTGATAGATTGATTTATGGCATTCGGTATGGTATTGTGGCCTATCTCTATAATATTTTGATTATTTGTAGAACTCGGGAAACGGCGCTTTATGTAGTACAATCAGCCTATTAGTTGTGTATTCCAACGCGGCAACACAGTGCTTGTGCTGCCTTGCTTCCTTCTTGCTGCACCGTTTGACAATTCACGAGCTGTATAATCAAAATTTTTGTGACCCCTTTATTCCAGTATGCAACAGATGCGCCAGGTAAAATAGATATAACGTCCTTAAGTAAAGCGGATTAAAATGCGCAAACAGTGAGGCTCTTTCTGTCTTTCCATGCCTTGTTTTAAATCCCTAAGCATTTCTATGCTTAGCCAATAAGAAAAACCGTCGGTCGTCCGTCCGCCCGTCCCTCTGGCCGTCCGTCCAGTAAGACGACCTATTTCTAAATAGTGCCCTCAGCAGGGAGCAAATTCACCTTCGTACTGCCTCTCGCTTTAATGTTAACTAATCAGCGATAACACCGCGCACAGGAAGCTGACAGCACTCGCCGCAGTGTGCCCCCATCACAGATCTCTTTCAAGATATGGGCCCGCGCGTTTTTCTTCAACGCGAACTTAGCGGCGCGAACACAAAAATCACGAAGCTGTCAGCACTCGGCGCTCTCTGTCGCCATCGCCGATCGCTGTCAAAATACGCACGCGCGATCGCACCAGATGCTGCCACCGCCCCAGTACGGTTTATCACGGTTAGTATTGATTGGTTCGACGCTGATGGAGAATGTCGTGAAGAGTGATATCGGCTTATAATAATCGGAATGTCACCAGCGCACCTGGCGTCGGCACCTGCAGTAGTTTGCTTGCGTCATCAATGCACCTTGCGCCGCCGTCGGCTGCAGTTCGTGTCGCCGCAGCGCTGTCGTTTCTACTGGTCAGATAAAGTTTCATAACATTGATAGTGACACCGGGCTGCGTGGAGATGAGCAAGTGGCATAATGCTTGCGTATACTTAGACAACTCCCAGAGGACTCTCTGCGTACATTTTATTGCGATAGTAACTATATAGACACTCCAAGCTGATTTCTGCCGTCGACATCACCGTGAGGTTCCGTGTAAAGTCCAAGGGCGATAAAATCGTCGCCGCGCGGCATATGCTGTATGTGCGAGGGACGCACCTACAGCGCGCGAGGGACGCGCGCTTTCACCGAGAGCGAACGCACGGCGGAGAGCAAACGCGACGTCTCCGTCGCGCGAAAGGCCGTGGGGGGATGGAAGCGAGGGAGGGAGGGGGGCGCCGTTGTGCTCCAGAACCAAGTGCGCATTTAGCGACCCGGCGCAAGGGGATCTGGCAATTCAAACTCCCGCGCGAAAGGAGCAAAGTGGGAAGGCAGCGTGGAAGCGAGGAGGTACGGCTTCTACTGTGCCGGCAACTGCGCACTTGTACTTTGTCGGGCTGCGAGCGGTCGCGCGCACCGTATCTTGAAAGCGATCTGCACACAGCTCCTACCTTTTTATGCGCTGTACTTTCGCCTCTCATTTTCCGTTGAAGCGATAGACCGCACAAACCTTCGCTCGCTGATGGCGCGCTTGCTCACGCCAGCGTTTTGACAGCAGTTGTCTGCGGTCATCGGGAGTGTGATCTATTTATGTTTGCTTGGACTCGCTGAGAGATAAGAAACAACTTTATTATGTAAATCCGGCTTTGGAGAGGCGTCCTCATTCCAGAATGCCCTGAGCTCGGGCCGCGTCCTGGGCCCTCGCTGACACCATGCTTGCTAATTCAGTTATAAACGAATGTGTCCAAGTTTATACAGCCGATAAAACTACTATCCTTACTAGGTATAGCCCTCTACTAATTTGCTATCGCAATTGATGCTTCGCCTTTCGAGCGAAACTGCGACTTTTTTATTATCGCTGACCTTGACGTCAGAGAGCTACTGCACGGCGCTGTCTCCGGTGCCGAGCTCCAGCCTGGACGTGCAGTGACACCGGTACGATGAGGGGGCGCATTACAAGTGCGACAGCGGGCACGAGCTCATCCGCAACGACAGCCACTACTGCCAGCTCGGAGGGACGTGGAGCGGAGACGAGCCCACCTGCAAATGTGAGCACATGTTCCTGTGGTCCGCACGCGATAATAGTTTAATAGGTTGTAGAATAAGAAGAACCGGGGAACACGATTTTTTATGCTTACAACCAGTATGAAGCAAACAGAAAATGAAGCCAGAGAAATAACACATGAAATTAACGGTGATAAATAATGGAAGTGAAGAAATAGCACGGGAAAGAGAAATGGACGAAAGGACATCCTGCCTCAGGTAGGAGGGAAACCCACGTCTGTCACATTGCGGCTCACTACCTCCTACATTACAAGAGATGATATCGTGCTTTCTAAGAACGTCTGGTTTGTACGGGCGCCTTTGACTCTGTAGTACTGTTCGTGCATGTCTCTATAGCCCTCTCTCTCTCTGCCTTCTTTCTCTTCCCCTTCTCCCTTCCTGCAGCGTAGGGTAGCCAACAGGAGTCTTAACTGGTTAACATCCCTGCATTCCTTACATCCTTTTTTCTGTCTCTCGGCTTCTATGAGCTACTACCGAGGGGGTCCCCCCGTCAACTTTCTAGGATTTTCTGTATGCATGCAAAACAATTCTGATGATGATGTGTATTATTATCATCATGGTTATGATGATGATTATGATTTACTGGCATTTCCTTTTAAACGGGGCGATGACAAATAATCACGTAGACTGCTTGAGGTTATCAGGTATGCTATCCATGCTTTTCATTCTTGCATTTTTGTTCACATCTGCGAAATCTTCTTTCTCTTCCTCAAAACATCTCCACCAGCTTGTACGGCTACATATGCCTGTAATCTATTGGGTTGTATAAATCGTTTCCCTGCTTTCTTTTTCATCAATACTCTAAACGTCTCTTGCTTATCTCGACTGCTGACCAGTTGATGCTTTCGTCCACTTTCAATCTAAGCGTTTCTGGAAGGTGTATGTTACCTACGTGTGTCACTAGGGTGAATACCTTCACACTCCCCGGATTTTTGTTGCAGCAGACACATGCCTTATCTTGTTGCGAATATTTGCTCCAGTATGTATTTGTCCTTAGGCAACCAGCTCCAGCCTCAATAGCAAGGCACTGCAATTTGTGTTATTGTACAGATGTTCCCTTCTAATTTCTTTCTTGCCATTCTTGTAAATCTCCATGGTCTTGTTTTTTTTTCATTCTTTGCATACAGTTCACTGTCTCTGTATTGCTCCCTTTCCTTTTTGATGACTCCTGGTTGTTCATTTACAATTTCAGTTACCCAGTATTTAGTTGCCAACGTTCTTGAAGTCTTCCTACTTTCTATGACCAAGCTTTTCAGGTACAGCTACTTGTGCGCTGGCTAACACCCTTAGAGGTCTTAGCAAGCGTCATTCAAAGCCGTGGCGCCAGATGTGGAACATCCCTTTTAACCACGGGCATTGCGTAGTACGTAGAGGCAGGTAACTGACCAATCGTATACTTCCTCATCGCATCAAGGCGGCCAAATTCGAGACCCTCGAAATATGTGCGAGAGGCTGTCTTTAAGGAACATTGCGTATTTCGTCACTGGTTGTTTCTGGCAGCTGTTGTAGGGTATCGTTAAAACGGTAAGCTTATTTCAACAGGCGTTTTGTTGTAGGCACTTTTGACGCTCTAATTACCATTTAAGTAGAACTAACTCACCATTTACTGAAAATTCGAGCACGTGCGCAGCACGTTATGCTTGTTTGAGAACGAGGAGTGGCATACTGGCGCTCTTTGGCCATACATGGTCCTTGTGCCATAAAACGCTAGATTCATCATGATCAGGAGTGGCATCGCAGCAAAACCAATGAGGGACTTCTGAGGTGGGTGGTGCGTAAAACTATTCAATAGTTTTACTGACCGATCAGTCCGTGTAAAACCGTTCTCACGGGTCTGGCTGAAGCACGTGTAGATCATTTGTCAGGATAAAAGTTGCTTATCAGGCTTGTGTAAACAATAGCAGGTCAACGTGACGTCACGGCACAGTTACTTCTTGGAAAGAAATTGGTTGTAGGAAAGCTATTATAGTGAATTACATAGGATGCTCAGAGGCTTGTCAGTATTTCTTCTCTGGCTTAGAGGTCTAAGACTTTCGTCAAACAAGAAAATAGAGTCACAAATATCTTTTCAGTACGCCTTTAACTTGGTTGTTTGTAGAAAGAAGAACAAGGCGCAAGTCAGAAGACCGCTGTCAGAATAACGACAGCAGGAAACCTCAGAAATAAAATATAATTGTCGCACTGAAAGAAACAAGCACATACAGTCAATAAAAAAACGTTTATGGACAACGGGATCTCAGAAAACGTCCAATTTCCGAGCAGCTCCGGAACGCAGTCTATGGTATTCGCATTTAGAGCTTCTACGAGTATATTTGAACTACTTTGTGATGTTTGGTTTTACTGACTAATATTGTAGGCTGCCTGGAAATCGGACATTTTCTGAGATCCCGTGGTCCGTACACTTTTTTGGTTGACGGTACATATAAGCAGACACGCCCACTATTAACACAGCTTTTCTTGCTGTCAGGTTCAATTCGATTCGAATCAATTCATTTTAGTTCCAAGCAATCATCCGTGTAGTCACATAACCGTAGATGATACCTTGCCCTCGCTACCGCACATCGCCTCAAGCCACTTTTTTAAAGCTCGTGTAGAAAATAGAGTCACACTATTGCTTCGCCTGTGGAGCACGGAGTGTATTGATATATGTGGCCATTTCTTCCTGGACAATTTTGCGGCAGGCTCAATTGCTTTTGCTGCCTTTTGTCGCGCGTCACTGGGTGTTTTTACCTCCACTTCCTGATCTCCTCCTCCTATCCTTACAACCAATCATTTATATATTACAGTCGTCTTACACCTACAACGTGTGTACCAACCTTGCCATGAAACTTTAATTCACGAGACCACCTACCGGCCGCCGCTTACTATGGTGACTTAAGGAACGCCGTTTGTTTATTGAAAGTCAGAGTTGCAGAGCTCTCTCTGAAGCGTTTCATCTTTCGCCAATACTACCGCTGCACGTCGTTCCCGTCCCCCAAGGAGTCGCCCATCAATGCGGCACTTGTGTGGGAAAGCGCTCTTCGCTCGCCGGCTCCTTCGCCCTTTCGAATCCCTTCACCCAGCCTCTCGAAAGACTGACGCGGCCGGAGATATTACGCTGCGATCTCGCGCCGTAGCCCTGGCTGGTCATCCGCGTATGCGTTATTTGCGTCCTTGTGCTGTATACCATGCCTTTATGCCCTCCAAATCTTGCTTGCCTAGCCTGCTTTTCTATATTCCAGTCCGCGAGAAGTGCGCAACACCGCAAACTATTTCGCTATTTCTCCCACTTTTTTTCTCTGTTTCTTTCCCATCAAATTCGTAATCTTTTCTTGGTTGCTTCGCTTCAGCTTTTATATATATATATATATATATATTCTTTTTTTTTGCAGTGACCGCTGACTCGAAATTTCCTTCACGTAACCCGCGATGTTTTCTCCAATCCCCACCTCGGCTTTTTTTTCCTACTGGATGGGTCTCGAGCCTCGACTAACTTTCTTTTTTTTTTCTCAGGCCACTCCATTCACCGAAGACAGCTTGCGTGATCCATTACGTACATCCGGTATTCTGCACCGCGCGCCTGATACGAATGCATAATAAAAAAAAAAGCAGGTGCCAGCCCCACGTTCATATGCACCAGGCGCACCGTGAGATAGTATACAGGGTGTCCCAGCTATCACGCAGCACAATTCAAAAAAAAAAAAAAAAGAGGAACGGCATTACGCGAAGCAAACGTAGTGCGTATTGTTTCCAGTACAGTGGTGTAGCCGCCAGTAATTTTTTCGGTACTGAGATTTAATTACGTATTTGTAATTACTTATCTAGCTCGAGAAGTACAGTCCTAATTATCAAAGTGTCAATGAGAAAAGTGTAGAGCGCCATGAAAAACTACCGATACAGCTTGCTGTTTCTCAATACGTGGTACATAAATGTGTTTTTCCGAACGTGAAAGAAGCCCGCGAATATACGCAGAATTGCCGCGCGACTGGCCGCTCAAAGCACTTTGCCAATAATATATACATATATTGTGAAGACGAAGTGAATTTGGCCTCGGGCGCTGGGGAAGAAGACGAGGAGGACGAGGGGAGAATATAGAATGGCCGGCCCAGGAACGGGTGGTGTCTCTGTGTCTCTCCTTTATAATGGCGCAGTCGACGAACGCCCAGTCTTAAGGCCTTCAGCTCCGTGCTGTGGAGGCCTTTCGTCCTCCGGCATCTCGCCGTCCAGGGTCCGTCTGGCGAGGGAACGCCGTCAACGCTTCCCTTGGCATGGCTGCCGTACCTAGGACTAATACCTTGATCTCCGAGCTGCCAAGGCATGCCGTTCACGCTGCCTTGGACATGAATTCGCGCCGTCCTGGGTGCCTCCTGCGGCTAGGGAATGCCGTCCACGCTTCCCATGCCCTGGATGTCTGCCCCACGACACCATCGACAACTAAGCCAGCAAGGGATGCCGTTCACGCTCCCCTGGCCATGCTTTCGGCTACAGTGAGTACCGCGACCGCCACCAGCCTTGGCTCAACGTATGCCGTGCACGCTCCCTTGGCCACTGTTCTGGCTGGCCCGAGTACTGCGGCCGCTTCCGCCGCCTCAGGGTGCGCGGATTCCGCCCTTGGCTCAACGCACGGCTCAGCCGGCAGCTTTTCCGACGTCATGCGAGCCATCTCGCTGCTGTCACAGCAGCTGGACTACTTAGTTTCAGCCACTTCCGGTTTACCTCCAGCAGCCTCTTCATCACCTGCTGCCTCGGAACTACCGGAGTTCCACGGATTTCCGAGTGACCCTATTCTGTGGGTGCAAGCGACCAACGCGCTCGGGGCACGCCATGCCTGGCCCGACAACACGACATGGCTGGTTGCCGCGGGGCGACTTCGAGGTGCCGCCAGGGCATGGGAGAACTACGAGGGTATGAAACAGCGGTCCTGGCCTAAATGGAGTGCAGCTCTGATCGCTGCTTTCGCCCCGCTCACTTGTGCGTGCGACGAGCGCGTACAGCACTGCTCAGCGACCGGAGCTCGTGAGATACCCCGCTTTGACTTACCAGTCGTACCCAGTAACGCCTCGCCAGGGAGGCCCGCAGGCTGCCCCGCCGCAGAAGCCGGCTGCCCGAGTGTCGTCGTCGGCCCCATCGCAGACGATGGAACCGACGGGAAGCGCACGGCGACTACCGCTCCCGCTTCGAGTCACCACCGAGCGGTAGATCCCAAACCGGTATCATCGGCTCCACCACAGCCCATAAACATAAGGCAGACCACGTCAACTGCGCTGCTGCGACGACAACCCCGCGACGCTCGGAAGCAGCACCATCTCGCAGCTGCAGCTTCACCCGGCAAGGCTTTAGTAGGCGGGTTCCCAGCCTGCTCTGTGGTAGACCGCAGATGCGAGTCAATTTTTCCACCGCGGGTCTCGGTCTCTGCGGCAGCGTCCGGCACTACACCATCACTCCTTAGAGACCGTGACCACTTTGCGTCCACAGCAGTCGGTGAAGCGGCTCCCGAATTCATCAATGCCGGAACACATGGAGGCACCGGCTGCTGTTGTGCTCGAGCAGCTAGCCCTGCAGAAACCCGATATGTCCACGGATTGCAGCAAGCAGAACCGTCCGGACACGCCAGGTGCTCGAATTTCAACGCAGTCATTGGCCGAATGCGTGGCTGTTGGCTCCGCGCTGAGTGAGGCCTCGCTGAAGGGACCGAAGGCGCGTAACACGGCTGACGTCAACCTCATCGAAGAACTACCCGTACGCGAAAAACACGAAAGACGCACACCACACGCAAGAGACCATCGCAAGGTACCATCGCAAGATACCGCAAGGGACACGCAAGGAAGCAGATGCGCAAGCAACCATCGGCTTCAAAGCGCACTACCCTTACACCACCAACAGTGCAAAGACGCACGCAACAGCTGAGCAGAGCTGCTGTGCATTGGACAGAATATCCTTCGATACGTGCCCATCGGCGACGGGATAATCGTCGACAAAACCTGCGACCCTCGCGCATTAGTCAGTGCCGCCCACCAGAACTTGCAGCTGGTTACGCAATGGATGGCTTACCAACGACGACCGCACTCCCTGGACAAGTTTCCTCGATATTAAAGTGCGTGGTTACAAAAGCGCCTTATACTTGCAGCCTGGCCGAGTGTGAAGACGAAGTGAAATTGGCCTCGGGCGCTCGCAAGGCGGGCGCTGGGGAAGAAGACGAGGAGGACGAGGGGAGAATATAGAACAGCCGGCCGAGGAACGGGTGGTGTCTGTGTCTCTCCTTTAGAATATATATATATATATATATATATATATATATATATATATATATATATATAGGAACTTGGAGGTTGAGGACGCACGTACGAAAAAAAAACGATACGTTATTTCCAACGTCACGGCCGGGATCCGGCCTTCGTCAGGGATTCCCTGAATTCCTGACGACCGCACTCCCTGGACAAGTTTCCTCGATATTTCCCCGGCCGAAACTTTGGACATAAAGTATCGTGTTTTTTCTTTCGTACGTGCGTCCTCAACCTCCAAGTTCCTGTTCAACTACCGGATCCCGGCATAACCTCACTTCATATATATATATAAAGACAAAATTGGGAAAATGCCAAGTAAATCATCGAAATAAAGACCAAATCAGAAAAAGCCGAACGCGTTTGTGCGAGTCAGATTTACTGCGATTGTTTATTGTCAAACGTTATCTTGCTATATACTAGGTGTCCTTGCAAACGACAAAAATGTTATTTTCTCTCGCAGGAAGATGGTGACGTGTACCTAGTCAACGGCACCTCGACTTACCAGAGCGTGGCCCGTTACTCGTGCGGCGAGAACTTCACAACGCACGGTGTGGACATGAGGACGTGCCTAGAGACAGGTGTTTGGAGAGAGATAAACAACTTTATTGAAATAAAGATCGTGCTTGGTTACTGTGGGTGGAGCCCCTCTTCCAGGGCCCCACTATAGCTACTGCGGCGCGCCGGGCCTGGTCGAGGGTTGCCAATTGGCTTCCCAAGTCCAGTTCGGAGAGTCGCGACGTGGAGCCCACCTGCGAAAGTGAGCCTCTCTGCCCAATAAGTGACGCGACGACAACCGCTGCGCTCGGGCCCGCGGTCGTCAACGTGACCGAGTCCGTCGGGAACTCCGCTGCGCCTCAGAAGACGCATCTTTAGGATCCCAGCGGTGGCATCGATCGTTGTTTTGTTTGCCAAGCGGTCGCTTGAGACGCAGCTTACGCTTTCAGCGTTTGTGCTCTGCATACGGGCTGTTTTCTTTAGGCTCGCTCAGGCTGATGCTATACGGGTACAGGCCGCCCATTGTTTTTTTGTTTTTTTGTTTTTTGAGGTATTGCTGGTGTGCGTGGAGATGCGCTGTCTGCGATGGACATTATTCTTAAGATCTGCCGTAAACGTACTATGCGTAGCCACCCGAAATGAGGAGGCAGTAATACGTAGTGAAACAACGTTTAGAACAAATAAAATAGAAAACATTGAAAACTTGCTAAGACAAAATACCTCATCTGCGAGATGTCACAGGATTAAAAACCTTTCTTTCGCGGGAGAGAAAAAAACGAAAACTTTCTCTTGTATTATTCGATTCTTTATTTTTTACATACATGGCTGCAGTCTACGATATTTGGGAAAGTTGCCACTCATTAGTAAGCGATGAACAAAACAGAATCAATCAATCAATCAAGTAATGAAAGCTGATGGTCCGAAGTCATTTACATACTTTCACAACGCCATTGTAGACCATAAGCAAGTAGAAGTCTGGGAAATAAAAAGGGCCAATGTGTATGTAGTGCTGTAATAGAAAATGCAACAAATTACAGTATTGATGCAATAGTAGAGGCAATAACACTGTAATAGTATAAAATAGCTAAGGATGCGCCGTGTAATGAAAATTGGCAGCCGATCCACGAAGTGAATGCTGATGATGGAGCGAAGCTCCTTGGACGATTACGGCTGCTGCTCAAGCTTTCGCTTGGGGGTCTTGCTGCCGTTGCCGGCGTGCTGCTGCTTCTCGTGCTCGTAGCTAGCTTCGCGGCGTTGCCGTTGGGCTGCCACGTGTCGTTCTCGAAGTGTAGGATAAGAGTCACGACGTCTGCGCTTACGTTCGCGCTCCTCCACACTGCAGTGCTAAGTGTAGCGACAGCGGCGCGGCGCCGGCGCAACACCTGCGCGCGGTCGGTATGCGCGCTGCGTGCGCTCTGCGAACAGTTCTGCGCGTGACGTCGTGCGCTTGCTCCGAGAGAGGTTTCGGATCTGCGCCGGCGCAGCGCCACACCTGTGCGCGGTCGGTATGCGCGCTGCGTGCGCGACGGGGAGCTACGACGACGACGGCGACAACGGACATCGTGAGAGCCTAAGAAGCTTCGCTCCTAAAAACCTCAGGTAATAAGGTGATGATTGTTGACAACGTTCCGACAAAAGTTTTGCTTTAATGTAATTTGTTGTTGTAGTGCTATCATATTACATCTATTCTCTCGATCATCTCTCCATCGCATGCGGGGAACCGGAGATTCCTTTTGGGGGCTACGTGGTTGAAGAGAACTTCCAGGTCCACGACACAGTGCACTGCAAGTGCTATCCGGGACACGCATCCGGGACACATCACGGGCGCGGCGGAGTCGAAGAAGTGCCTTTGAAATGGATAGAGATGCGACATCGCACCAACTTGCCAGTGAGTTGAACCAGCGTTTGCTGGCAACAAAACAAGTGTCGTCTTTGAGATATTCTGAGACCACACAGGCAGTAACACTCACCGTTCAAAACACTTTTGGCGCACTGCACAGGAACCTTAACTTGCAGCACCAAAACATTCCCACAAATATGGTTCATGTGAAACATAATACATTGCTTTAGTAGTTATCTGTAACTCTTGATGTTCCAAATGTCTTGCATGGTAGCAAATGGCACGCAGAAAATGCACATGATAGTAAAAAATAACTGTACAGTACTCTGCATCCCGCCAGTTTGGTGGTGCTGACTTGTTATTGTGCTAGTCAGCCGAGAAACGAATATTGGAGGTAGATTCGGTTATGCCTGTTTCTTCCTTCGGAGCACATATGAGGGGAGAGTTTCTTTTCTGTGAACAATAATGAAAACGACGCGGATGCACAGGTTACGCAACCATAGTAACATCGCTATAGCAGAACATTTCGGGGAGCTTACTGCGACTTCCATGTTGAAAATAGTGTCATCTCACATGGCACTCATATATGCTAATGTTTGCAGTAATCTTTCTAAGGCAATATTGATTTTGGGGGATAAATTTTGCTAGCCCAGAGTTGTGCAGCTTGCTTATGTACGTCAGCTGCTTCATAGCGACTGTCGTGTCTTTCCTTGACAAACAAAGGCTTTAGTATGTGCACAAATGTATACGGCCTCAGAGGCTTAGGCTCAATCCTGCGTTGGGTGATTTGACGCTGGTCCTGGCCAAGATTGCAGTCCGTATATCCTTGCGCACGTGCCAAATCACACTCGCGCACGACTTTAGCGCTTACTATGTTTCCCGCGGCGGCGGCTGATCCAGAATGAATGCGTCGACGTAAAGGGCGTAACCAATTTCCCCGACGTATCACCACGGTGCACACGCTGGTCGCCCGCTGCAGTCCGCGTGACTAAGCCGGCTTTCGTATGTTTCTGCATTCGACATAAAGCTGAGTTTACTGGTCGATTACCTACAGGGACAGCCACGCCAGAATTAAAAGAGCTGATGAAAGGAGGTGGCCGCTGCCGCTGCATTTCTTTTTCTTTTTTTTTTCCAAGCTGCTACCTTACGACCTTGATACGACTTCTTACGGCTTCTTACAGACACCTATCACCTATTAAGGCCTCTTACGGCCTGGTTCGGCCTTGCAGACTTGAGTGATCGTTGTGACGACTCGAGCATCAGAGAAATGCGTTGGAAGGGCTCACTTTGTGGCATTCTGTTGCTGAGGACGACTCCAAACGTTCGACACCCAGAAGTGGCGGCCGCATTTTGATGCGGGTGAAATGCGAAGACGCTTGTGTACTTGTCTTTTTGACCGTCGACAGTTGATTAAACCTTTAGTTTTCAGATGGCATCACATTTGTAGTGTATTGGTATTTTTGTTCGTAAGCTTATTGCGTTCCATACGCTTAATAACTTTCATTTAAAGTGAACTAGAGGTATATGATGACTGGCTGCTTGTCAGCTATTTCGTGAATTGGTACCGACAACGTTATCCGAGAAAACGTTCAATTTATGAGCACTTTGTAACCACAGCCAGTAAAACCGTACAACACTGTGTTTGCATATATTAGTAGCAACTTGGAAAGACGGATAATAAGTCACGCGCCCCGGCTGTGGTAAATTTTTTTCCCGCCAGTTCCACGATCAGTAGACTTTTGACATCGACTGTACATATGACAAGCAGCCAGTCTGAAAGATGTACTACATAAAGAAGAGGTGTAATTCAGGCTGCACATCTGTTCGACCCTGTTCCAACTCGTGGTGCACACAGAACAAAATGCGCAATTAAACAAAAACGGGGCCTTCGTTTTGCGCTCAGGGGATGGAGGCCGTGTTTGTCCTTGACATTCAAGATATTCAAAGCTTAGCACATGTGAAAGACATAAAACGCGATAATGCTGGCACTAGTAACCTATCGCTCTAATCTCGCATGTTTGCCTGCCACGCGTTTGAGCGCGTGAAGACAGCGTGAATCTCGGGAATAAACATTTGCGCAAGCGCTGCTTATATAATCAGGAACAAAGTCTTATCGAAGTCGGGACAAGCAAATTTTCAGTGAGAAATAAAACGGCACGGCATACATTCGTAAGCACGCGGCTGCACGTATAAATCTGATTGAGAACGGCTGCGCAAAAGTAACTTTTCGAATTGGGAAACAGGCAAAACGTGACGTACTCCATGCCCCCTCTCCTTTACCTAAAGCAAAAATGAAGTGCGCCATCTAATTTCGACAGCTAATTATGTTTACTGAACATGACGTCATGCTCAGGTTAGCTTTGAGTATTTTTTCTATTGAAGATCAATCGCACTTTATTGAAGAAGCTTGTCCTAAAGAGTACACTTGGACTACATCAATGTTTTCAATGCAGAACTCAGAAACAAGTGTCGCGTACTGTGCGTATTGCTTGCCATAGATTCACCATTCGAAGTCGCCTATATCAGTGTTCCGTTGAGACGTGATGGCTGAACCTGGAGTTAGTTGAATGCAGAGTGTGGGTCCCGTGAAGGATTTCACAGTGGACGGATCGATTCCTGGTTGCGTCCTTCTGTGAACGAATCATTACGAAAATGGTTGTGGGCAGCTGTAGTTTCACAATTGCGACAGGACCATTTATTGTAGCACTGACACCATTTACAAACCAATCATGCAAATAAGCTTTGCGGAAACCAGCAATTTGGAGGAAAATCACGGAAAGAAACATTTTACACCCGACCAATGGTAGGCCATGTTACAAAGGAAACCCATGCGGGGTTTCGAGAAAATAAAGCTTCGCAGCTGAAGATAAGATTATAATAGCGACTTGAGCGAGTTGGCACATCATGGCAAAAGGAGCACAGCAAGCGAGGCTGGGACACAGAAGAAAGATACACACAGCCCCGTGTGTGTGTCTTACTTTCCCTGTCCCCATTTTACTCGCAGCGCTTGTCTAGCCCCCCAAAAATAAAAAAATCGCCCTCGTCTGGTGATTGAATCCGGGACCAACACCTTAGCGGGCAGGTCGCTCTACCATCTGAAATAACCAGTAGCATAGCCGATGGCAGAGCAAGGCCGAATTAATCAACAACTCGAAGCTCAGGGACGCATCTTCGGGATGACTAACTTTTCCTTTCACATCCCTGAAGCTCGGTTGCGCTATATTCAGCGACAACCTAAGAATAGTGTGCAAGCTCCGCCCACAAAACCGCACTGCATCTTCCCTCATAGTTGTCGAGAGACGGCAACATTAAAATATTTTATGGCGAGAGCAATTATATGGACACTCCAAGCGCATTTGTGCTGTCGCCGTCGCCGTCGCCGTGAGGTTCCGTATAAAGTCCAATGGCGATAAAATCGTCGCCGCGTGCCGTACGCTGCGTGTGCTAGTGAAAGCGTAGGACGGTGAGCCGGCAATCGCGGGTAAATGGAGCGCACGCGAGGAAGGAAGGCAGGCCGGAAGCGCACGCTCTTTCGCGCGCGAGGCATGAGGGCGAGGTGATGGAGAGATAGGGAGGGGGTGCGTTATGCTCAGTCGGCTGCTGCTCCCAGCGAGGCCGCCCGTCCGTATCTTGAAGGCGATCTGCGACGTGGGCTAAGTTCCCGCTCGCGCGGGCCTCATCTTCAAAGCGATCTGCGGTGGGGACAAAGTGCATTCGCCCAGTGCCGCTAGCTTCGTATGCGCTGCGCTTTCGACGTTCGCGTTAAAGCGAGACGAGAGACCGCGCGAAGGTCAATTTGCCCACTGCTGCTGGCGCACTTTCTCACTCCGGTGTTTTCACAGCGACATTCCGCGGTCGTCGAGGGATATGTGTTCATGTTAACCTGGGCGCGCGTGACACCGTGATTGTCCATTTAGTTAGTAAGTGAATGTTTACAACTTTATACGGCTCATCAAACTATTATCCTTGCTTCGTATAGCTCTCTACTAATTTGCTATCGCAATCGATGCTTTGCCTTTCGGGCGAAATTGCGACTTTTTTAACACCTTTGTGACGTAATGGGGAATAAGCAAATGTTAATTAACTGACGCAACTCTATCAATTCTCTGAGTTCAATAGCGGTGTAATTTCTAGTGTATTGCTGGGTGTTCACTAATTATGGCTGGTCGTCGTCGTCACTGAATACGTTCTATTATACCAGCAGGCAGACAGATGGCACCAGAAGCACACGTATTTTCTGCGTACTCATTGTGCCGCCTACTCACTGCCTAGTCGGAACACTGCCTACTCAAAGACTGCCATGTCATTTTCATCCTTCGTGACTTTTTTGAACTTTTTGGTATACTGTACTTAATCAGATGCTCCTATACACAGTGGAAGAATGATAATAAATAATCCTGATCGCCTAACTCAAGGTGCGGAGCCTCTTAGTACACAGGCATTACAAAGCATGGTTAACACAGACTCTAAAGCCGTTTAAGCATACGTATACAGTGATCTGCACGTACGCAAAAAAAAAAAAAAAAAAAAAAAAACGTAACATGGAAGACAACACCGCCTTTACCGTTGTCTACGCACTTCGGATTTGTTTGTTCCTGGTTCTGCTCCATTCGCGCCCGATGCGTCAATGTGGTACTGTGAGTAATGGTTACTGTAGTTGCGCACATGTGTGTCCGTTTCACTTATTTTGTCGTTTGTGTGAACAGTATACTGCAGTAAACAGAACAATGTCATAACAACTAGCCCCAGTCGAAGCCTCAGGGACTACTTAGTCAATATTGTAATGGGGACAACATGCTGCCCATAACACTATGCTTTAATAGCCATAGGAATCTACATCTTTCAGCACCTTTCGCTACACCTTCCCATTCCCTACTCTATTATATCGCCACGCATTTTTATCTTCTTAATGCGTTTCACAGTTCTGCCCGTAACAGTATGATCTAGTAAATTGTAGCCGTTTATTTTTTTCTATCCTTCCCCGTATATCCTTCCATACTCCTTTTTAAACACACCACTGACAGGTTAAAAAGAAAGGAAAGAAAACTAAAACAAACTAGATGAGGTAGCCTACTAAATTATCGACGCAGCGGCCACCTCCTTTGCATATAAGCGCGCGTGATAATGCGATCAAAAACCAAATGCGTCCCAGACGCCTTCCCAAAGATCGATGCGAAATTCGCCAACTCTGGAGCCATAATACGCACCGCGCGCGTATTTCAAGCACAAGCACGTGGCAATGTGCGCACGAAAAATATTGCACTGAAGACGCGCGGCCGCATAAGCACACTCGTAGGCGCAATAAGCCTTTTGCTGTCACCGTTTGCAATTTCCGCCGCAGCTGAACCAGCAGTTTGTTCAGTAAAGTTCACGAACTCTAACCGCTGTCCTAACGCCTGTACCTACAAAGTGTAACCATCGCATACGTAGAGAAAACGAAAAAAAAATTCACTGATGATTACGATTCTCCCTACTGCGAAATTTGAGCGAATCTCTATACCTGTTTTCAGTTCGCGATATATTGGCTGGCGCCGATAATCTCTCGTGCGGCACGTTGCAAATGAAGCGAAGTTTGGCGCTACTGCCTCGCTAAGCTGGAGATCGCGAAAGGCAGCGCGTGGGTGACGCGGGGGGGACGCGTGGGTGACGCGTGGGCGCGATTCCCAGCAGCCGTCGCAAACAGACATCCACTCATGCAGCGCTTTGTTTGACGACGCGCGCTACTCTGGCGCCATCTCGTAGCCATATTCGCCGCACTACGCTTTTCTTCTCACCCTTTAACCTAACCCTCCTCCTTCACTTTCCACCTCATGATTCCCTTGCACCTTATTCCTCCAATTTTATCCTCGCCATCTCCTCGCTTACCTTGTCTTTCATTCCCCGCTCCGCGTTCACTCTTTCATCCTTCGCTGTGCTCGTTCTCTTGGTTGCAAGGGATGCCGACGCTCGCCACAGGAACGGGCGCCTAAGAGCTGTGCTCTAAAGAAACAAAGCGCTTTCGATAATTCGTCTCCGAGAATTCTTTACCCCGTATTATATATATATATATATATATATATATATATATATATATATATATATGTGGGCGGCCAGATATTGTATCAGCCTAGTCCACCTAAAGCGCTGAGTCGGTTTCCTTCCCGCAAACTTTGTGAATCCCAGTTTTTTCTCACTCTCTCTTCTCCGGTCACTCAGCCATTCTCAAAAAGCCGAACATCATTATTTCGTTCCGATGTTATTGAATAATTTTCAATGCAAAGCATTGCTTGGCGAACATTTGCCACTTTGAGAGTATCTATCTATATAGCCGCCTCCGTCTTGGTGCTCTCGTGGTCGTTTCGTTAATGTGGTCTTTACCAAAATTCGCGTAGTATGACAAGAGTGTAGGACGAACATAAATGATAGCTCATGACATGAGTGTCGTGACATGCATTTCAAGTAGATCATGAAATAGCCGCCTACTTCTTGGTGCTCTCGCGGTAGTTTCGTTAACTTGGTAGGCACACTGCCCCGCAATAACATCGATTCCCACAGCGCGTGGGATGTGGCGGCTTGTTTTTATTTTTTGTATTTTATCTCGCGAGCTTCCAATCGCAAATCCTCATTCTTCGCTCGCATGGAAGGAAGCTAGCGTTTCAGACCATGCTGGCTTTTAAAGCCGTAGGGAATATTTTCTGGAACATGAACGCGCTGAATGAAATGCACGCTCATACGTCATCTCGCTCCGCGCGTTTTCTAATGAATCTGCGCATATTTCCTATGTGACCGGCTCCTCTTGCATATATAAGTATATATATAGATATTTTCTTGCCGAGATTCTCAGGGTCTCTCGTTTCCATGTCCGTCAATGGATTCCTAGAAGCCTTGGAAAGAATACATAGACACCCAGCACCTCCACCACTTGAAATACCACGGTCGAGACGACGCTTTATTCCAAGGAGAAAATATGGCGCCGACGCAAAGCAACACCAGCCAATGATTGATGATGGTTTTGTACAGATGAAGTCCGCATAAATGCTTGCACTACGTATATATATATATATATATATATATATATATATATATATATATATATATATATATATATTGAATTCCCAAAAATGGAGCAATTTGACCACCTTGGTGTTACGTAAGTGGGAAAAACAGAAAGATGTAGCAAAAAGTAGCAAGCAAAGCAAAAATGCAGAAATAAAAAGAGCGGGGAGAGTAATGAGGGCTAAGAGACTAACATCAAACCAAACCTAAAGAAAGACACCGAAAGAAGTTCTAGAAAAATAAAAAAATAATTATTGGTACATAAAGACAAATGGTGCATTGGGCTGTGAGCTGAAAACTTTGTGAACGTGAAGCGAATTTGTGTATACTTTCTTTCTGGAAAACAGAACATTTCTCTTTTTTTCAGCGGTCGTCTCTGGATTCTTTGAAAGGTTGTTTTAACCTTGAACAGGGGGTAATGTGAGACGCCATGACATAACAAGACAGGAGCATGAGTTGGAAATTTCAGAACGTTTGAACGTCTTGAGGAGATTTCGCGTAATCTTCAACTTTTGCACTCATTATCTGTGCAGACCGGGCGCATTTACGGACTTACGGGGCCTTTGTCACCCCGCAATTTCGCAGCAGTATACAGCACAGAAGCCGTGTGCGACACAACCAAAGATCAACTGTAAGCTGATTATCTTTAAATGTATCAATAGAAGAATTTTTACTGGAAAGTCAACATCGGCTATGTACAATAAAGCGACTGCCTTCAAGATGCCCTTGATATAATTTGCGAGATGTATGCATACATATGTACAGCCTATCGCAAAAAAAAAAAAAAAGATGAAGGCATTGCCAAGAACTGCGGACTGGCCCTTACTTTATTTTTACAATATACTGTACTTAAATACCCACTTTTTACATACAACTGCACGTATTACACGAAAGCGCCTTGATGAAATAGCAAAGTTAAGGACACGAAATGAAGTATGTAGTTATGTGCGCTGCATATATTACAGTAAACATCCGCTTACAATGAACTATTGAAACCATTTTTGCCTCTTACAAGGCACGTTGCGGTAGGTGAGTTCCGATCTTACCTCGCTTGGGGCATCTTCAATGAAGTTAAAGGTAAAAAAAAATAAAAATCATCGGCCCTTCCACTCCGTGAAGATGGTTAACCAGCGAAGCTGAAACGGGCAGCCCCGGTGTTGATCACTGGGTTAATCCCGATGGTTTATTAAAGTCTTTTTATATTATTGGTTACGTCTTCGTGTTTCTTAATAAGGTTACGCACACGTTCGGCTGCGACGGAGAGAATGACGTCACTGACGGTATGCCCGCAGTCCGCCGTTGTCGCTTGCGTTCGATGTCTCGAGTTTACTCGGCGGCAGTGGTTAGCAGCATTTGCCCGCCATTGCTGATTGCGATTCATCGAAATTAAATTGCTTCAAAATTAAAGCTGTCCGTTACTTAAGACAATGAATGGCTCATACCCCCTTAAGCAATGGCTCATACCCCCGCAGACGCGGCTACCGCATTACGACGACAGAAGACAAGTGAAATTCTACGCTAGAATGATGAACGGCAACGCAGCGAGCTGTGGAAGAAGACGACGACGATCGCGGAGCAGTGTCACGAGCGCGTGCCGAGCACGAGCACGAGCGCAACCCGCGGGGCGTCAACGAGCCAGCTGCGGAAGAAGACGACGACGTTGGAGCCAATGTTGATGATGATAGTTTTCTGTACACAGGCGATTTCGCCTAGCCATATACGATTTCGCCTAGCCGTATAAAGCTTCCATTTAAAAAGGACACTATGTGCCCTATGATCAGATTTGAACGATGGTCCCATTTGGTCAAAGGCACATGCATGTCATGGAGGAATAACAACCTTACCACTTTCTTTCCCTCGAGCAAGAGATTGAAGGAAATTGGTAAAGTAATTTTTTTGTCTTTTCTTTTTCGTTGTCATCATTGGTCGTAATCGGGTGAGATATCGGTAACTTGAGTGACTTTTTACTTCGCGTGTTCCATTCTAAATATATGAAAATACAGAAATAATTTCCGTCGTTTTCCAATTGAGACGAAAGGCTCAAAGTCAACAAAAGAAAATTTGGTTCGTGGTGCTTCCGGTCGTAATAATCGGCCATAAATGTGCGCTTTCTTTTTCTTTTCTTTTTGTTTTCTTTTTTTTACGAGGAAACTCTACACAAATCTTCACGAGGGTAACAGTACAAATCCATTGTGGATTCCCCTGGTTGAACCCATTAATTGTTCAGCCACTTTGGAACTTTAGGCAGGTTAGAACAAAAAGAAAACGGCACCGCCTTGGGGAATCGTGGATGGTATTGGTCTGAAGTTTCCTGCAATGACCAGGCATTGCGGTTCACTCACCATTTGGCGTTATTGGGCACACTGTGAGGGTGGCGGGGGAAAGAAGGGGTGGGGGGGGGGGGGGGGGGGGTTGTCGACGAGCCATAGTCGCGAGGACGACAAGTCAATGCAGGCAGCTAGACGGAAGATCACCGACGGTGGGCACTGGCGTGATCAGTCAGTACAATGAGAGATGCCGATGCCGAAATTGATGCAATGCGTGCGTCTCTGGAACCATGGTACACAGCGCTATTCGCTGTCTGCCTTTCGTCTTGCTGTACCTCATACGATGCAGGCTCGTTGTTCAATCCCACTTGTTCTGGAAAGGGGAACGCCGATTGTTTGCCTGGACATATTTGTTTCTCATGGGCAACACCATTTACGGCAGCGTTAACGAGGCACCCCTAATGAGAATAGGCAACCACGGCAGCTTAATTGCAAAGTTGGTGCAACGCTTCCGAGTGACTTTCTTCGTTGCTTTCTGAAATCAACCTGTCTTTGTAACTAATTACTGTCGCATGCAATGGTCTTCTGTCATCGGTACTAAATCCACGCGTTTCCGAGCAAACGTTTAAGAAAGATAATGCACTAACGACAAATGTGTTCATTAGGCTGATAGCTCGACCGCACAACCTGCCCTGGTTAAGGTAATACCGCAAACTAGCTGTCGCAAAAGAGGCTAGCGGGCTGTGGTTGCTTTTATGTAAGTTCCAGAGACACCACGTGCTTATCATTGATTCTACGGTCTATTTACACCACTTTTATATTTGATTTTAATATTTTTTTTTATTTATAATGGGTCTGCGTTGCTCTTCAATGAAGCTCTGTGATGCCGACTTGGGTGACTGCTTACGTGCCATTAGTTGTGTGTAACTCTACAATGACGAAAAAAAAATATCCGTTTACTTTATCCGATATCGGGTGGTCACACAGGTTCCCCAAGAAGAGTATAACCCGACACTTTAGTAGGCCGCGCCCTGTGTACGCGCCGCTCTTCAATGAAGCTCTCGCCAACTTGGGTCACTCAGTATATATGTGCAACTGGGTGTGCGGCAAGCGAGGAAACAATTCGCAGCGTTCGCATGCACCGGAGCGCCACGCATTTTGGGCCGTACGCCACGCGCGGACTTCTCGGCAGCGCAACTAGGTGGCGCAACTTATCCAAAAAGAAGCGTGACAAAGGAGCCCGGCTGTCGCATGACGCGTTTCTCAGCGTTCGCATGCGCCAGCGCGCCATGCATTATGGAGGCCACGCGCAGGCTGCGCTGAGGCGTTGTTATGGCGCCGAGTGTTCATAGTTCATAGTCCCCCTGTAGTACACGCCTCATAACTAACTCGTTTCGACCGTGGCAATACGTTGTGCCACTATATATCCTGATGATGATGATCATCATCATCAGCCCATATTCATGTCTACTGATCTCCAAAACCCCTGCCTTGCGCTAGCTGATTCCAACTTGCGCTGCATTCATGCAATGCGAAACGCACACCATCGACAGTCATCGTGAGATGTGTTCTGCCGAATATGTTGTTATAGTCACAACCACACGAAGATGAAGACAGTGAAGACAGAAAAAAAGAAACACGAATTGTTATGTTTAATTGAACTGTAGAAAATAATTAAATGCCTGCCTTAAAACGTATGCACATTTGCTGGCTAAGTTTCTACGGCGCAGATTTAATACGACTGATCATAGAGGTAATATTGCAGAATATTGGCGAATTACGCGCCTTATTGTGATGTTCAAAATAGGTTGCTGACATGAAATATTGAATTATCGTCCGGTTTCGCTTATGTGCATTTGTTTCGAATTGTTGGAGCTTTTCTTACCTAAATACCTAAACGATTTTCTTCATAAAAATTGTGTAATTCCTAAAGTTCAGCAAGGATTTCGGTGGCGACTCTCTACCACCACTCAATTATTAGTTACAATTAATGAACTTGCGAGACAACTTGAGCGCAGTGATCACCCGAATCTGGAGCAATATAATCGCATATATGTTCGAGTGGTCGCTTTCCTGCGTGCTATAGCGCTCTCGCGGTGTGTGTGGTTTGGATTCGACTGGTGGAAATCGACAGCTTGAAACACATTGCCTGGTTCATTCGGAGCGTAGTGCCTCACTTGAAAGCGCTCGGAAGCTTTCTCATGTGCTGTTAAAAAAAAAAAAAAAAAAACACCACCGTCGGACACTCTTTTAACAGCGAAACTGTTCTTGCTAACCGTAAAAAGTGGCGCCGGCTGTCGCAAAACCTCGCCGAGCTATGACGTCACTGCGTTGCCTAGCAACGACCTCGCGGAGCGGCGTGTGCCTCGCCCCTCTCTGTGCCATCCACATGTTGCATTGACATGGGACGTTAAGGAGAGCATGCGCTCGGCGCGCGTAATGCTCGGGAGTAGAGCACTGCACGGGCTCGGGCTTACCCGAAAGCCCGGGCCCGGCCCGGCCCGTGGGCCGAGCCGGGCCGGGTAGAACCGTTTTTTCACGGGCTCGGGCCGGGCTCGGGCACGGCGTGTGCTTTTTGACCCGGGCCCGGGCCGGGCTCGGGTTTTTTGACGCGGGCCCGGGCCGGGCTCGGGCTTCCTGGTGGTGTGCATGTGACGTGCCGCGAGTTATTCTCGGGCGTCTCAACTCTGAAAAACATTATTTTTCGGTCTCGGGCCGGGTTCGGGCTGGTTTCGAGTCGGGCTCGGGCCGGGCTCGGGCCTAAGGTAAAGGGGTGGCGGGCCGGGCCGGGCGGGTAACGTAGATTATTTTCGGGCCCGCGCCGGGCCCGGGCCGGGCCCGGGCCAGGCCCGGGCTGAAAAAATCGGCCCATGCAGTGCTCTACTCGGGAGAGGGAAAGGGAAAGTGAGAGCGAGATAGAGAGAAAGAAATTGTATCTATAAACGTTGGGCGCAGGTGCGCGCTCGCTTCGCCCGACCCAGACACGGCTCCTGGCTGCCTGCCGGCGTTTGTGGCATGCCAGGAACGCTCTCGCTTGTAGGCGCCGACGCGTCCAGAGCTAGTCACGCGGAAGGTCGTGAATGGGAAGGTACCGCCGATAATGATCACTCGAGAATACCTTCCCTACATGCGGAGTTAAGTTAATCCAAGTTAAGACCTAGCAGTAAACAAGTTAATACCTAGCAGTAGCAGCCAGTAAGACTTGAGGATTGATACTTTCGCTGTGCCTAAGCTTTGCACGACCGAGTGCAAACTTGCCCACTTTTTTTTTCTTTTTTTTATTGAGGCTTGAAACGAAGCAAGACACTAACCTACCGCAGAGTGTCTGGAATGAGCCAAAGAACGCTTCACATTAAGGAAAGCCCTGGGAACTCGTACGGAACCCTAGCAGATTTATGTGTCCTTTAAGCTGAATTGACGTGCGGGGCAAAGTAAAACCTGCGACGCGGCCCAAACAGTCATCTGGGCCGCGATTTTGTAGCGGTGCCTTTTTATGGCTGTCTTTTCGCGCTTCGTCAGTTTTCTACCGACGATCCGCCCGCGTTATAAATGGAATCAGCCGACCGTGAACGGTCGATGATAAGAGTGGCGTAGAATCCAGTGGAAGCCATCGCCAGTGAATCGCGGCCCTTATCGCCTCAAACAGGCGCCACTGTACAAGGCTGCCTACACACGGCTGGAGCACGCTAGTGGAACCCACAAGCTTTTCACTTTTGGTTCCAGCGCTTTACGCGGGTTGCCGAAGCACCGGAGGTGAGAACGTTTCTTCTGTGTGCCGCCCTCATGGTGAGTTCCTATAGGACACGCAGTCCGACTGCTGCCCCTGTGTTCATCGCCAACAGACCAACCAAGTGAAACAAATAATTCAGTTGGAATCGGTCTAGGCAAAGCGAAGCTTTGACGAGCCAGCAAGGCCAAACGATGCATCGCGATAAGAAATACGTCCCACAGCGGTCATCAGCCGCGGCGGCGTACTTTGCAGAGGAAAGATTAGTCTTTGCAAGGTCGATATTCTGGAGTGATAACTTGCGGTGACACAATCACCGTCACGACATTTCGCGCGACTTGGCACTGGACGTGAAGAAGCAGACGGCTCATTGCGTTCCTGGTATTATGGTGGCTAGAAGTTGACTGGTATAGTGCGAAGATAGCGAGCTTGGCTTGGCTTGGCACAGTGCCAGGAGCGCTGTCAGCCGTGTATGCCGACGCGTCTGTTGCCGAGTCGTGACGGCGTATCCCCGATAGCGACAGCTTCCGCTCGGCCAGACAGCTGTATACGGTGAGACAGTCGCGGTGACGACGATGCGCCAAATCGTGTGGCGGTTGGCAAAGAAAGCTTGGCTCTAAAACTCACCTTTGCGATCGCGAAGTTTCCACACCGGATAGATAGCCAGACCAATCCAGCCCATGTTGACAGACTTGACGTTCATTAGGCTAGCCAGACGAACGCGATAGGATGGATGGGGCCAACCGGTATTCAAAAATAATTATTCAGAATGTTGCCAAATAAAGTAACAATTAGCTTTGAGGCAACTTTCACACACTCTAAAAACAGTTGCACCCTTTGGGGTCCATTTTTGCCACACAACAATAATCGTCATCTATCTTGCTTGCGTTTCCTATCTTGAAAAATCTGCACTTGCTACTTTCCTGTCGAGAACTTTGTGTCAGGCTGATAACGCTCTTGTCGTTCGCGATGGAGAAGTGCCGGGCGCACAGCGTTAAAGAATGGAAAGCCACGCAAGTGAGATGACGATTATTGTTCTGTGGCAAAAATACGCCCCAAAGGGTGCAACTGTTCTTAGAGTGCATGATAAAGACAGGAAAATGCGTGTTTTTTTTTTTTCTTGAACTTTTCAATGTTTTTGTATGCCCTTGGCGATCCCTACAGGTCAGTGTTTGTGCCATGGGAAATAGCGAACATGTGCAAGTCTATTTGCAGCTATCTTTGTTTCGTGCAGAATGACGTTGCTCACGTGAGCACGCCAGTTCGGTTCGTAGTTCTGTTATGTGTTTGATTAGGCCGCGGCGTGGGCTTCAACCATCTCACCTCAAGTTTTACCTGGCCTAGTACATGGTCTTTATCGGCAAACGAAGGTGTGGTTGCAGACTGTTCGGTATCGTGCATCTGTACACTGTTGCATCCGACGTACTGTGTCCCGCCCTGACGATGAAAGTGGAGGGCTTTGCAAAGAAACGCCGTGCGATTATTATTCACTCTCCTTATTACACAAGTCAGAATATTGCAGGCAGCAAAACAGGTAAGCTAAAATGCTTCTTATTTGATACGGTGCAACAGCGTTGTCTTGTCTGATAGCTGTTATTAATACAGGTTGTTGCCCAGAATTGTAAGCCCTTCAATGATTCTATGAATAGATTTCGAAAAATTTTTTTGTGTGTTTGTGTTGGTCATACTAGACCTCTCATTTATCGGAACGTAATTATTTTGCTATGCCATGTATATGAGGCGTAAGATTTCAGGCGAATAAATGTAAACCGTTTTTTGAAACGCCCAGGGAACTACCTTTCATGCCTGTTTTATTCGCTGGCATTCTTAAGACAACTGCACAAGCAAATTAAGGACACGCTCCCGCGTAAGCTGAGGCGAGGTGCAACCTCAGAGAATAAAAACAACGTTTCGCCTAGTGGTGGAAATGCCGGACCTTGAGAGAATTTATACAGCTACATTCGCTACAAGTAGCATACGATCATGACATAACTTCCAGTTTCGGGTGAGACACCGTACACTTTTCTTTATTTTTTGCTTGATATAAGTTATCCCCTCCAGACACATGTGGCAACGGTTGCAACACACCGACATGTTCAAGACGTGGGCTTCTACGAAAGCTTCACTGCCAGTATTACACATATCTTGCCCGGCCTGCGAGCTGCGAAGTCCGGAGCCGGCAAGGGCTGCGAGTTGTGATGACGCACGCAGCACGTGATACCCTGTCCGCTGCGAAAATTCCTGCTCCGGTCTGTCGCAACGGATGCAGCGAAAACGCACCTTAAACCACCACCGCAATAATATCGTGCCGCAAAATGACAGCTGGCACCGTTGCTTTTGTATAACCATAGGCGCATTGTGAATGTACCTAAGCCTATACCAAATGACCAATGCCAGCTGTCATTTTCCGGCACGATATTTTGGCGAGGTGGTTTGAAGTACCTTTTCGCTTAATCGCGGGCCGTGTTATTTACTGCTATAGGTGGCCTTCGACACCACTGGCAATCTCTTGACATCTGCCAGTTGACGTTCCTTAGGCGTATCTGTACAGTCGGCCACAAAAGCTTACGGGGCACGAGAATTGCTAAGAAGCAAAAATTGCCGCGGCGCGCGTCGTCCGCTGGGATTGGTTGGCCTATTCGGCAAGAGACCAGGCTAAAATCCCTATATAAGAAAAGTACCGCCATCTACTCTTTCCTCCGCCACCTCCTCTCCTAAAGCGCTTGCTTTTTTTCTTTACTTTTGCTTGCGAGAGCCAAGTCGACGGTGGCGCACCTAGAAAGTCCACGTTGAAGCTTTCTGGCCGGGCGCGCACCGCCGCCGCCACCGGCGACTGCGGCTGCGCAGAGGACTTTCAACACGGCTCTGAGACAGAAGAAAAGAAAATATAAAGAAGTGAAAAGCGCGCGCTATCATCGTCCAATCGGAGATACAGGAGAGAGAGAAGCGGCGTTTATCAAAGGATGGCGGTACTTTTCTTATATAAGGACTTTAGACCAGGCAGGCTGCAGGACCCATGGTCACGAAACGCGGTGAGGTTCGGAAAAAAAAAAGAAAAAAAGAAAAAAAAAAGGCGTGACAGTAACACTGCGCACGAACTTGAACATGCGCTGCGTCCATCATCCAACCGTTGTATTTAGACGAAAATTTGGGTTTTCACGTTATTATCATACCAGTCGGCAATACGAACCGAATTGAAAAGTGCATGGTTATGTCCTCGAGATGTCTTCGTGTGTCAGGAGGATATATTGTGCGTCAACCTTTTTTGCAATAAATCGTCCTGTTGCGAGTAAGCGTCTTGTCTTGTGGTGGCACCGGTCCTTAGAGGCACCGGTCCGCTGAAGAAGTACACATGAACCTTTATAACAGCCCAACGAAAACTTTTATATGCCCAGTTACAGCTTTACAGCTGTACAATCTTATTTTTTCGACACACTTGAGGAGTGCAACACAGAGTTTGTTCCTGCTTTTGGGTCAGCCGTGTTGAGGCAAATCGCATTCGAGCACTCGCTCAAATGTGTTCCCGAAAAAGAGACTTGTAGCTGCCGATAACCGCGTTTTGCGGTGAGGCTGAAAAGGCAGAACGCTTCGTTGTCCGGAGCGAAAACACCCAAGGACAGCGACGGGCCTGTTTTGCAGTTGGGTGCGTTGATAAATGCAGACAACAGTCTAATATGCAAGTACGCTACAATCCCAAAATTGATACCGTCTAAATAATTGTTTTGTGGGAGTAGCCTAATTGTTATTACAATGTTTATGCTATAGAATTGTTATAATGTATATGATGAAAGTGTAATGCAATTCTCTGGCTCAAAACTTTGGAGTTTGTTATCCCTCCGGTTTGAAATAACAGGATAACTTCAAGCAAAACTGTAAATTGTTTATTCTCGAAAACCAGAATCTGAAATTGAATTAATCTGTTTCGTTTAGTTCTGTGCCATTTTTTAAAGCTAAACTGCAAATTGCTGAATCGTGTCTACATCTCCTGGTGTCCTTTCTGCAGCTGACTTCTGTATTTTATTTCTTAATGAACTGGAGCATTCCTCAGCTATCGATTGATACTTATCGATTATGTTTCTATATGTTTGAAAATAAGGTGCATTTATTTATTTATTTGGATAACTTCTATGTTCCCGAACGTTACTGAAGGGAATAGTAAAAGCACTAAACATACAAAACATAAAATATGTGCAAACGTGGGGATAAAAAATAAAACAATTAAAAATCTGTGTACGCAAACAGCCACTATGAAAAATGTTGCAGCAATGTTACTGTTTTGCAATTAGCTTCTATTTTTCAAAGCTAAAATTGTGCGCGTTGTAAGGTCTTTGTATGAGAACATATTCCATTTTTTTATTTACGTAATTCTGCTGCGTTGCGCTAGCATTTACATTGTTGTTTTAGGAGACCGGAGCTTTTTGTAGCCGAAGAATATTGAACTTTTTCTTCCCCTCCTCCCTCTTTCACCTTGTATTGTTACTGATTAAAATAAAACAGATTGATTATTTTTAACAGCGGAGTTGCTTAAGCTCTTGGTTAGGCCGCGTAGTGCGAACAAGAAACTGCGCCTGGCGGCAGAACTCTCGTTGACTCTGCGGCAAGTACATGTACCCTTGACTTTGGACAACCAAATAAGATCCGGACACCCGAAGAAGAAGCCGTTCATCTTGAAGCGTGTCATGCGGCCAAGCGAGAATCTGCGCTTCGGCGGCGAGCCGATTCGGAATACCGTGCCAAGCAGCACTTAGCATTTCCTAGCAAAACTTAGTCAAGCCTTGTAAAACCTGCAAGAAGTTAGGTCGATCACCTGCTCCGCTGTTTACTCCAGCCTTGCACCACTAGTGCTAGCTGCCCACGTTTTTATACTGCTTCATGAAAACTACCACCATTGTAAGGTGACAAACCCAGATATTCAAAAATGCGTCGTAACTTCAAGTCCGCGCTTGTTTTGATCTAAGTGACGCCTAACGTGAACGTGCCCCAGACGCTCATTGCGTTTCCTTCGGCACGTTCACGAAAGGCGTCATATAAATCAAGTCAAGCATAAGCTTCAAGTTAAGATCTACTTACGAATACAACGGTAAATCTCCTTCTTCTCTGATTCATAAAAAAATATGCACAACTATCAAAAGGCGAGTTTAATACTTCCTGGCGTAAAAGAGTTATTCACCCTCCACTGCATTTAATAAAGTGCATCATGTTTCACGTCGTAAACAGCCAATGGGCCAGAAAATTGGGCAATTCTCTCTTTTTTGCGCGCTTAGGGCGGTTCTTACTCGCCCACTTTACACTAACTAGTTGGTGTAGGAAATTCTTGTTTCATTCGTAAATATTTTCTTCTTCAGTCATCTTTATTACAGGATAAGCATGGGTACCTGAACTGAATTTTGCCGAGGGTACTGCTTCCAGTATAGCTGGGCATCACTATGGCTAGGACTGACGCGAATAGATCTGCATATTATTTCTTTTTTTTGCGTGGTCTAACTTACAAAAGCTGGGGAATAAGAGCTAGGTGCATACTCGTATCCTGTATATTTCATTCATGTTCCTTGAGGTGCCTCTGAAATTTCACATGAGAATTTTTAATAAGTGTGAGCATTTATTGCTTCTTTACATCCGTTCAATACTCCAGTGATCCGGCTCTAAATTTCTGCATTACGGTATACGTTGCGACCGGTATACTTCTTGAAATAAAATGTTAAAGCATAATAGGACGTAACATGAACAGATATCTAGCGGTAACAAAAAAGTTAAAGATCACGCACAATAGTGGTTTC
The DNA here is from genome assembly GCF_013339745.2 of Dermacentor silvarum. Lineage (NCBI taxonomy): Eukaryota > Metazoa > Arthropoda > Arachnida > Ixodida > Ixodidae > Dermacentor > Dermacentor silvarum. Next base: position 12,550,857 of record NC_051163.1, read on the forward strand.
ATCCTATGTGCACTTCACTTTATGTTGCGTTCTAAACATACAGCAGGTAAGTTCCGCTATGTGTTCAATGAAAGCTGTGGCGCAAGAAAAAAAAATGCTAATTTTCATCAAGATCCCTCATACGCGTCGAACGCAGCTTCTCTTCCGCTTCAGTGGAAATCAAATGAAATTAATTAAGGGAGGATTAGCCGTGCGCGGTGCCGTTGTTTAAACATTTCCGAACACGGGAGAAAAAGGATAACGAATTGTTTTCAGTGAAGCTTCTTACAAAGTTTCCACTAGGCCGTTCGGCAGTATTTTCATAGAGAGCGGGAGAGTATACTCATGAGACACACTTAATCCCTGACCCAGAGAAATTCCTAATATTACCGTTATTACTTTAAGTGAAGCATAAAAAAGCAATTCAGAGACCGGCTGGCTGCTGCTTCTGAAAGGGTTACCAAAGCCCGCCTGCCTGATGGCGCTGGAGGGGGGAGAGGTGGTTAGGACGAGTACAAGAAGACAGAGTTGACACAGAGTATAAGATGATTAAAGAGGACCATTAATTAAATTTGCTTTTGGAGATTAAAGACAAGAAAAAAGTGCTCCTGTAAACAGGAAAGTAAGAAATAAGCTGTTTGCATTAATAGCGAAGACGAGTACAACAGTATGTTTCTCTTTTTTTTTTATATTCCTATCGTGGACAAGACGACGCTCGAGCAGCTAGCTCTGAGCACCTCTGGCTCTCACTTTTTGAAATGTTTTCCGCCATTTTTCTGGCTTTTTGTGGGCGAATCCCTGCGCCATTCAAAGCATGAAGTTCTGAGGACTCTGTGGATACCCAATTTTTCACGGTGGGTGGACCTTTTGGACATTTACGAGACTTTTTCTGTGCGGACTACTTGCGTGCGGACTACTCTGCGCCAGCTAAGCCTAATCAGCAGTAGGGCGATGGCGGCCGCTGGCAACTTTCGCCGCCGGATCGGACCAGTGAGGGAGTGTGCGCCATGTATATGCAAGTTTCGGTAGACGGGGAGAATGTCTCTCCTGAAGAATTTTAATCTCCTGGTTGGACCACGGCTGTTAATCGACGGAAAGTCAAAACCGTGCGCGACGGTACGGGCGAGGCGCCCAGCGGGAAGCCCGGCGTGGCGACGCTGTCGCAGCCTCGTCAGTCCCTCACGAAGGTGAAAAAGCAAGTCATAGCGACGTCAAGACTTCCACAACTTCTGAAAGATCATTTGGGGGTGATTGTCCGTCGACGCCATGGCCTCGACATGAGGAATGTTAGTCAAATCAAGTTTGCCTTCGCCCTGGCCAGGGTGGCGGGTCTGGTCGAGGAAGAAATCGCCGACGACGTAGTTTGTCCCAACGTCATGCAGAACATTGTGGTGGTGAGCACGCCGGCGGAGAAGAATGCCAGGATATCTAGTATTGCTATAGGCAAAGTGTAGTACGAAGTCAACGCGTATATGGCTGCCCCGGACGACACGCGCAAGGGGGTCATACGAGGGGTAGACCTCGACATCGACCCGGCGAGACTTCGGGTGCTTATTGTTCATGACAGGAACCCAACGGCTCTTCAATCAAAGCGAATCAAGAACTCGAAAACGGTGGTGATTCTTTTCGACGGACTTAAAGTTCCAAATCACGTTATTTGCGGCGCGAGCATGTTCCGCTGCACACTGTTCAGAAGGCAGACAGATGTTTGCTACGCTTATGGCAAGGTAGGACATCGCCCTGATGTATGCCCTACGCCAGATGACGTCATATGCAGTGGATGCGGCAAGCAGTTGCCATCGGAGGAGCACGATTGCAAGCCGACGTGCAAGTTGTGCGGAGGCGAACACGTCCCAGCAGACAGGAAGTGCAAGCTGTGCTTCCAGATCCCGTATGTGGTGCGTCACCGGAGAAAGGAAAGGCAGAAGCAAGACTCTAATCCGGGTTTTCAACGAGGCCACAACGGGTAAAAAGACTTCCCGCCGCTGCACACGGTTACGCCAGGAAATACCAGAGTGATCCAGCGCGGATGCTCCCGATCCAGCGGTGGCCGATCCCGATCCGGGGGGAGATCAGCCTCCATAGTTAGATCTCGCTCCAGGACTCCTGCGGTTCGCATCGCAGTGCAAGGGGTTGACCAAGGAACGTGGGCCACCAAGGTTAAGAAAATGACTCAGCCACAGGTAAAGGGGGGTGCTGCTTCAGAGCATGTTAGCTTTGAGCTAGTTAGTCGAATCCAAAAGGCGAATGCTACTTTTAGAGGCATCGGGACTGAGAACCTCAGACCCATCTCCCCCAGGTCTTGTTTGGGCAAGGTGGTGGAGCATGTGATAAATGATCGGATCTCTAAACACATTGAGGACGAGGGTCTCTTTGCCAACAACATGATAGGCTTCAGGCCTCACCTCTCCACGCAGGACGTCATGCTACTCATCAAGCACGATATATTAGATAAAGACACCAGGGACACGAGGGTCATTCTCGGTCTCGATCTGGAAAAGGCCTTCGATAACGTGTCGCGTAGGCATATTCTAGACTCGATCTCCCGCCTTGACTTGGGGGAGAGATTTCACAGATTCGTGCATTCTTTTCTCGGAGGTAGGAGAGCCACAATCAAATTGGGTGACCTGAAATTGGAGGCCTATGATCTCGGGAAAAGGAGTACTCCACAGGGGTCGGTTGTCGCGCCGCTCTTGTTTAACATAGCGATGCAGGGCTTGGCCGACGAGCTTGTCCAGATTGTGGGTTTTGGGTCCGCAATCAATGCGGACGACATCGCCCTCTGGTGCTCTGGGGGGTCAGAAGGCCACGTTGAAGACGCTGTGCAAGAGGCGGTGCATTGCGTAGAAAAACACGTCAATCGGATGGGTCTCCGGCTCTCGCCTTCCAAATTGGAGTTATTTCTATATCGTCCCACTAGAAGAGGACCCAAGCCTATAGGGTGGAGGCATCCAGAAGAGATTGATTTGGGGTGCGAACGTCGTCCGCGAGCGATATCTTAAGGGTTCATTCTCTCCGGGTGCTAGGCAGGATAATTGAAGCTAACGGTCAGCACTGGCGTACTGTAGATAAGCTTACAGGGCATGCTGAAGGAATAATCAGACTCATTGCAACGGTTTCGAACAGAAAAGGAGGCCTTAAGGAAGATAACATCCTCAGGCTTTTTCACGCGTTTCTCATGAGCCATGTGAATTATGTCACTCCGATGCACAGAGGGCAGAAACACGAAATGAACAAGCTAAACACGCTCATCAGGAAAAGTATTAAGAGAGTCCTAGGACTCCCAATGCGCACAAGCGCAGAAAACCTAGCAAGCATTGGCGTCCACAACACATTAGAGGAAGTTATCGAAGCGTAGCAATCCGCACAAATTGCTAGACTCTTGTCTACAGAGGCGGGAAGGGGGATCCTGGCTAAGGTCGGGATCAATCCGAAGACGTTAAGGGATAGGAACGTTCAGCTTTCGGATAGAGTGAGGCAGGCTATTAAGGTCTCCCCCATTTCGAGGAACGCATATCCGACTTTCAACACTGGCAGGACGGCTCGCGCCTCGGCACTTCTGTGGTAGGCGCATGCGTACGAGGCAGAGTCATGTTTTGTAGAACCTGCCCAATACGAATGCGACTCCAGCCGTTTTGTTGCTAACGTCGGGGACAGGAAGGGCCGACTATTATCGACCGTGTCAATCAGTCAATCAGGAAGTCGACGGTTTGCAAGTCGGAGCAGCTGGCCATTGCGCTGGCGCTCCTTTGGTCGGACAGGGAAGATATTTATACGGACTCGATATCAGCCCTTCGAGCTTTCTCGACTGGGGCCTTTGTGAGGAGGTTGGTAAGGCACTTGAGGGTAAGGTGTTTACTCATCACGTGATGACATGGTTTCCGGCGCACGAGGGCGCCGAACTAGGGCGGCTAGCTAACGTTAATGAGTTGGCCCATGCCCGGGCGCGAGGTCTTGCCAGCCGCGCGGGGCACTGGCAGGCCGGTGTGCCGGGTGGGATCGGCGACGGGCTTGGTCCGACCTTTTCGGAGGCAGAACCCCCAAGTTTCTGGGACATTCTCTCCACCTTCACTAGCCACTATCAGATGAGTCGCAGGGCTTTCCCCTTGCCACATAGAAATCTCACGAGGTCATCAGCGAGGCTCGCTGCCTTGTGGCTATGGACGCGGAGTCAACTGCGGTGACACCCGGCCAAAGGTCAACCATGGCGAGCTCGTCGAGGAAACGAGGTTCCTGGTCTACCACCAGTGAGGACACCGAACTGTACTCGGTCGCCGGCGACGACTCGTCGGATGACAGCTTTGAGTCTGTGATGAGCAGGAAAGCCAAAAGAAGGTTTCTCAAGGTGTCTTCACCAGCGAGGACATTAACAATGAAGACAAAAATTGAACGCTGGCCGCACTCAGTCCTCTTCGTACCCGAGGACTCCTCCGTCAGCCTCCGAACGCTTAACAGGCAAGCTCTCTCCATGTTCCTCGAGGGGGTGGCGCCGAATGACATAAGGGAAGTTAGAATAAACACGCGAAAGAATATCCTCGCTGTGGACGCGACAAATTGTAGCGCGTTGGACAAGCTTCGGAAAATAACTGATTTGGGAGGCATCAAAGTCCGACCGCGTGTACCATTGGAGGAATCCAGCATGGCGGGCGTCATTTACGACATTGATTTGGCCATAGCGAATTCGGATCTGCCAATCCTCATCAAACCAGTGACCGAAGGAGTTATCATCACACATGTGCTCCGCCTTGGCAACTCCCGCTGCGTGAAGTTGATATTCAAGGGCGATTCCATTCCTTCGCATGTCAAGGTTGGCCACTTCCGACATGCTGTTCGCCCATTCGTGCCCAAGCCACTTCAGTGCCATAACTGTATGAAGATCAGCCATGTCAAGGGCGTCTGTACAAAGAGTACGGTTTGTCCACGCTGCGCTGAGTCGCACACTGTGGACGCTTGCCGCGCAACACATTTAAAGTGCAATAACTGCGATGGATCCCATGATGCCTCATCCAAAGAGTGCCCGAAAATCCGGAGAGAAATTGCCGTGCTTAAACAAATGGTCCGAGACAGCTCATCCCATAGGGAAGCTGCTGAGACTGTACGACGCCGGCGTAATCGTCGACGCAAGCGTACAAGACGTGGTGTTAATCATACGCAGGAGGCACCCAACCCACTACCTTCGAGTGCAAGTAAACATACAAGCACGAAGAGGATTGAGACTGTCAAATCTAAAGCCGCGGAAGACTGGCCTGCGCTTCCGCGCACACAGCCTGCCAAGGAGCCTCCCCGCCTGATGTCTACTTCCACGCACACTTCGGTGGATGAAGTACCAAGGGTTGACCGACAGATCATACCGATGCTGCGGTCCTTAATGAATGTCATTAAAGAGCTACTGACAAGTATTGCAACCCCAGCCGCTCGAAGTGGCCTGCAAGTGCTGGACGCGCTGAGCCCAGTCCTAGCAGCCCTCGAGTAGAACCATGAATGGCAATCACCAATCGTTCCGCCAAGAGGTCAGAGAGGCATCTATTATCCAGTGGAACGCCAGAGGACTTAGATGTCGGATGCCTGATTTTCGTCAGTTTGTACATTCTAACCGTTTCCCAATCATCGTAATCTGTGAACCGAAATTATCAAACCCAATCCGTCTATCCGGCTACGAATCAATCATGTCCTCAACTTGCAGCGAAAGCAGCAAGGTCGTTGTGTTTATTCGTCGGGAGCTTACCTACGTCGTTCAGCAAGTGCCACCTCATGATGAGAATCAGTATGTTTGCCTGACTGTTAAGAAGAAAAAGGTAGCCTTTACACTGGTGGGTACCTACTTATCCCCTTCAACCCGGTTTGATAGCAAGAGACTTGAAGACATCTTGACAGCAACCCCTGGTCCATGGATTATCACAGGAGACTTTAACGCCCACCATCCTATCTGGGGAAGCTCTAAAATTAACGCAACCGGCCGACGATTGGCTTCATTCGCATCTGACCATGGACTGTCCCTTCTTAATGATGGGAGCCCTACCTTTTTACGAGGCTCATCATACAGCAGTTGCTTATATAGACTTGACTTTTGTGTCACGTCGCTTGGCTACTCGTGTAAAGTGGTTTTTAGACATTGAGACACATGGGAGTGATCATATCCCCAGTTACCTTAAGATCGAGGGTTTGGCCAGCTGCCATTCGCCAAAAACAATCCGGCGTATTGACTGGTCTACATTCGAAACCAGCATGGAAGAAGCTTGTCGCAACGGTCTCCCTTCTGGCCTTCAGCAAGCTATCAAGGAGGCAACACAGAATGCGATGTGCACGCTGAAATGCAATCCAAGGTTCTCCGAATCCGACGTGGAGTTAGAGCGACTCCGTGCGATTCGTCGGCGGGCCGAGCGAAGATACCGACGCACTAAGTCCATCCATGATCTTAGAATAGCCAGACGCACGCAAAAGAAAATCCAGCGCCGAATGGCCAAACTGGAATCTCAACGGTGGGCAAAATTTTGTGAATCCCTAGACCCCCGAAAATCTCTTTCTCACATATGGAGAACCGTGCGAGGCCTACGTACGTCTCCCGAACAACGCGTGCCATTCAAAGCCTTGGCACTTTTCCAACGTCGAGAGGACATCGAGGTAGCGGAAGATTTCTGCAGAAAGATTGCAGGTCAATCAAGCAACACAGGCCCCCTTGGTACGGGTAGCATTGAGCCGCATACACGGGACTCACGCATGGACTTGCCTTTCACCACCGAGGAGCTTGATGCGGCTCTTGCTTTGTGTAATCGGCCGTCGTCTCCTGGACCAGATGGCATAGCGTACCGCATCTTGTGCCACCTGGGTGAGCGAGCACGAAATGCCTTGCTGGATATATTCAATGAATCCTGGCAGGATGGAAACGTTCCTCAAGAATGGAAGACAAGCCGCCTGGTGCCACTCCTCAAACCTGGCAAGTCACCACTCGAGCTCGCGTCATACCGCCCAATCGCGCTGGCAAGTTGCGTAGGGAAGGTGATGGAACGCATGATCCTTGCCAGATTGGAGTGGTACCTGGAACGCTACCAAGTTTATCCAAATGCTATGGCCGGCTTTCGACGTCTCCGCTCCTCCATCGATAACGTCATCGATCTGGTCACTTACGTCCAACATCAAAAGAGATGTAAACGATTATCGGTCGCTATGTTTCTGGACGTAAAAGGAGCTTATGACAATGTTGCTCATGATGCCATACTTGATGCTCTGGAATCGGTTGGCCTTGGTGGTCGCGTGTACCGTTGGACCCGCAACTACTTACACATGAGGTCATTCTTTGTGCAGACCGAGTACGGTCCGACGTCTCAACACTGCACATATCGTGGTGTTCCTCAAGGTGGCGTCTTGAGTCCCACACTATTCAACCTTGTTCTTGTCGGTCTCGTGGAACGCATACCAAATGCTGTCCATATATCAATGTATGCCGATGACATCTGCGTGTGGACGTCAGGTGTAACACGTCCTCAGGTGCGCGCGAGACTTCAAAAATCTGCGACATCAATTTCGGCGTATCTCAGCGAACAAGGCCTCCAGATTTCACCTGAGAAATGTGCGCTGGTCGCGTTTACGCGGAAGCCAATGACGCCTTACGCCATATCCATCAATGGGCAAAACATCTGTTACACCAGGACGCATAGATTCTTAGGGGTGATCGTTGATCGAGACCTCAACTGGAGTCCCCATGTGACCTACCTGAAGAAGCGCCTAATGGCCATTTCACACGTTTTCAAGTTTCTTGGAGGGAAAACGTGGGGAGCGTCAGTACACGCAATGTTACAACTATACAGGGCACTGTTTCTCGGATATCTGAGATACAGCTTACCTGTACTGAGCAATACCTGCAGAAGCAACATCCGCACAATCGAAAGTGCTCAGGCGCAGGCACTAAGGGTTTGTCTTGGATTGCCACGATGTACATCGACAACGGAAACAATTGCAATAGCTCAAGATTACCCAGTGACAACTCACATGACATTGGAAGTGCTCAGAGCACACATCAGGCACATTGCCCGCTCCCCTTTCCATCACCTCGCCACTCTGCCGAATGACCGACCCAATGCCTCCTTTTGCCAGGCGATATCGGCGTACCGTGACTGCCTCCCTCGAGATTATACGCCTGCCGAGAGACTGCTATCACCTCCTTGGTGTTTGGCTCGTCCACAAGTTCGACTCTCGGTACCAGGGATTCGAACGAAAGCAGGACTCTCGTCCCCAGCTCTCAAGCAGCTATCTCTCCTCATGCTGCACGAGACATACAAGGACCATTTTCACATTTTCACTGATGGCTCGACAACTCTTGACGGATCTACAGGGGCTGTAATCTTCCCCGCAAAAGCTGTGACCCTTCAGTTTCAAACTTCTCACCAGACAACGTCGACTGCGGCGGAGCTTGCTGCACTTCGCTGCGCACTTCACATAATTCACGAAGACTTACCACGAAGATGGAGCATATTTACAGATTCAAAGGCCGCCCTGCATTGTCTGCTATCCGCTCTACGTCGTGGACAACAAGACCAACTTGTGCTGGAAATAAGGCACCTTTGTCACCAACTGGCAGAAAAAGGACATGACATCACTTTTCAGTGGCTCCCAGGCCACTGCGGCATCATGGGCAACGAACAGGCCGATGAAGCTGCGAGGAGGGCTCACGAAAATGCTGTGAAGGAACCCATCCCGCTATCAAGAGCCGATGCAGTAACAAAGCTTCGCATAATCGCGCGTGATTCCACACGAGCCATGTGGAACACACCTGGTTTCCAACATACTCGACTGCACCGCCTGGACCCATCCCTCCGACTACGCATTCCATCTGGACTTCCTCGAATCGAGACAACTGCTCTCTGCCGACTGTGGCTTGGAGTATCCTTTACGAATGCTTTTGCTTGTCGCATCGGAATGGCCGACAGTGCTGCCTGTGATACTTGCGGCAGCGAGGAAACACTCCAACATATCCTGTGTCATTGTCCCCGCTACAGCTCCCAGAGACAGTCGCTCGTAACGGAGTTGGCACGCCTCGACGACCGGCCGCTTTCTGAGCAGACGATTTTAGAATGCCGACTGATACGGTCTTCACAGCAGAAGGCGACGAGGGCGCTACTGAAGTTCCTCCGGTCAAGCGACCTGTTTGAACGACTGTGACGCTCCTGAGTTCCTTTGTGTGTGTGTGTGTGTGTATGTGTTTTTTTTTTCTTTTCTTTATCTCCCTCTCTAGGTGTGTGCATTTTTCTTTATCTTTCTGTCTCCCCTTACCCCTTCCCCAGTGTAGGGTAGCAAACTGGATATTTACCTTCCGGTTAACCTCCCTGCCTTTCGCATCTCATTTATCTCTCTCTCTCTCTCACGAGGCATCAAGCCGTGACCCTCAGGCTAATACAAACGAACTCGTATCCCACACTCTCTGTCATCAGTAGGTACACGGAGGTCTCCCCTCTGTATCCCGACTGCGGCGGAGTTAGCGATTTGAAACACATGCTCTCCATGGGAGTGCCCCTCTTTACAGCACCACACGGACCACGTATTGATGGCGGAAGCATTTTGTTCATTGGTCAAGAGCCACGAATGGATTGATCAACTTAGGGCTGTCAAGAAGGCCCACGATGCGGCGGTGAGGCTTGGCCTTCCCGTCCCAACGTGGGAGTGGCCCGTAGTCTTGCCCCTATGAAAACGGGGTGAAGATTCTTCCGGACCTCAACAAATTTTACTACCTACTACATATCGTGGACAAATTATTGATGTGCAAGACCCCTAAAGGCACAATTTTTTCTTGACTGTGCCCTGCTTCTCCATTACGTTGTTGCTGGACATGCCGAAGGGGCAAATGACTCGAGTGTGTGTTATTTCGTCTCTTCGATGGCCTTTATCACACCGATTCTGGTTGTATCCAAATATACAACTGCGTAACTCGTCTACCGCTAAAAGTAGATGTTGCACAAATATGTTGTTTTATTGTTCCTTTTTTATTTTTTACTGTGCCTTTCCTTTCTAGTTTCCCCTTCTGCACCTGAACTTGCGTGAAGACATTAACAGGCGGCACACTCAAGTTAACTTCCCAACCTTTATTTTCATCATATTTCTCCCTCTTCCACAGTCGTCGTATCAACAATGTAATGACACGGCGCGCGTCGTGCGACTCCAGATATATTGGTTCAATCGTGGCACATGGCAAACAGAAGACAAGGCCCAGATCGGCCTATGAATTAACAGAAGCTGGATCAATCATTCAAAAAATAAATGTCACAGTTTCGCCCTAAGGGCGAAGCAATGAATGCGATAGCAACACAGCAATGTCATACGAAGTAAGGTGAGCGGCCTTGGTAGCAATATGAATTGTAGTAAACATGAGCTGATTAAGTAAGCAGGTGTGCTGCGGCGTAAGTAGACCGACATGAAGAGAGACTCGATGACCACGAGAAGGCGCGTGTGAAACGGTGGTGTTGATGAGAAGCGCTTACCGTGGGCAGCGCGTGCGAAGGGACACACCTGTAGTGCTGCACTGCCGATCTGGGCAGCATTGCATGTGTAGCGTGCGTTGGAAAATGTGGCCCGACTATTACTAACTGAATGAACAAGCGTGGTGTGAGCGCGCACAAACAAACATGAATAGATCACACTGAATGACTGCAGCCAACGACTGTCAAAACGCTGGCAGCGCAACGTACCTTCGCCCGCTGCGGTCTATCAACGGAAACTGAGCGGCATAAAGGTCAGAGCCGTGTGGAGATAAGAGACGGTGCGGTCGCACGAACGAAGAGCGCGGTTGTTGAAAGCGTAGAAGTGCGCCCCCCCCCCCCCCATGCTCCCTCCGGCGCTGGCTTCCCGCTTCCTGGCTTGCGCGTGGGAGAGATAAGAGACTGTGCGGACGAGCGACGAGCGCGGTTGTTGGCAGAGAAGTGCCCCCCCCCCCCCCTGCTCCCTCCGGCGCTGGCTTTCCGCTTCCTTGCTTGCGCGTGGGAGATTGAGTGCGTTCGCTCTCCGTGACAGCGCGCGTCCCCCCACGCTTCCGCTGGGGCATACGGCGCGCGGCGAAGATTTTATCTATACGGAACCTCACGGCGACGGCGACGGCGACGGCGACGCCGACGGCAGAAATCCGGTTGAAGTGTCCATATAATTGCTATCGCAATAAAACAAACATCAGCGGACTTCAGCCATCTTTCCCGCTCTCAACTCGCTTCCTGCGCCAGCAGAAGGCACTCCCAGCATATGACAATGTCCTAATCATGACCATAATGATGATCATCACCTCAAAACTGTGGCTGTAATATACGCCGTGAACAAGGTGCCAACGCCGGGCGAAATTCCAAAGCCAGCTTATCAGCTTCCGAAAATAACCCCACGAAAGCTAGGACAATTATTAAGGGGCCCTCTGGTGTGCCAGCGAACGCCGATTGTAGTCCAAAGACCGAGTGAAAGCCTAGAGTTGTCAAAAACACAACAAATATATTCTTCAGATAAGGCATTTGCATACGCACATTGCAACAGTGTAGAGGCTTGGGCTATTCGGTACATACTCGACAGGGGAATATAGCTCAGTGGATAGCGCGTGCGACGCCCTATTGCATATTGACAGTAGGAGGACAGTTCGATGCTCCATGGCGGCGTTAGGCAAAACTTTGGTTACGAGCCAGGTGCCAGATGTTCGAATCACATGACCACGAATTTTCCTTTTAACGCGAAAGCGTTAAGGGCCCCGTGTCCCAGAAAATTCGGTGTCGGTGTCGGCGTCAGTGTCGCCGGTGTTGTCCATTAGAGAAAAGCCATTCCGAACCACGCATCCCGAACAACGCGGGCCCTCCGCGTGGCGCGTAGGCGTTACTGAACTAATTGAATTATTCAAAGTAAAATGTGCCAGAAAATTCGTAAAGAGTGACTTGCAACCTACAGTCACGATAGCGTCAGACTGTAATTTGAATATCCGAGAAAACATAATTCTGTTACGGCGGAAACACAAATCCCGTTTCCCGCTCCTATTTGAGGTCTGTCTTAGGGGGCGCGCCGCGCCCCGTTCGGTTCCTTGCAACACCATCCAGATGGCGCTCGCATCCGCGCATCCGCGCCCTATTCCATTACCCCCTTGAAGCGTAGCAAAATGGACGGTCGTCTGATTGACCACCTTACCTTTGCACTCATTGATTTTTTTTCTCTCTCACACCTGCACATAGGAAATTAGGTACATTTCGATGGACAAAGCGCGTTGTTTACATGGTTTTGTTTCCTAAGCGTTTTTTTACATGATTTTGTTGCCTACCTCGGAGTTGTCTATGATTATGGAAGACACTGCGGTAAGGCACATTAGGACTCCATTGCAAGTGCTTGCAATGTGGATCCGTAACTCTAGAAAGACTGGTTTACATGAGAATGCTACATATTTAGATGTTCACATCAGTGTAACAGATATCGTTGCCACGCTGTTCGTCAAATAGTAAACTAAACAAATTTGGTTATACCGTCGTGGATCGGAATGACTGCAGTTATGAAAAGAGAAACTTCATGACTTCCAATTATTATCACCGAGCTCATTATAGTGGCTATCATGAGAGCATCGCGATTCGTCGTACAGCAAGACAGCGTTGCGCATTACGTTTCAAGGGCCCAAAACAGTGTCATAGCGATCACGCACAACCTAATTGTCCGCATCATCGTACGCTTGGAATCTAAGGATCCGCGAATGTTGGCATGTTCACAGCGTCTACTCTGTGCCTTGAGAGCTGGCAGACGTTTCCTCGTTTGCTTTATGTTTTTTTTTTTTTTTTTGCGTGCACCGAGCAAGAAAGAACAAATACAAAAGAAGATAGAAAAAGAAGCTGTGGCTTCTATTTCTGGTACGTGGTGTGCGTGACTGCAGTGTTGTTTATAGTGAGTGCCTCACTTGCCCCGCACGCAAGAGTCTCGGGCCTGGCCAAAACACGGAAGAGACGATCTGTCTTCTGGCAGAGTTGCCAGTTCCACTGCTACTCACGCTGTGTGTACAGAGACAAAAAAGAAAAGGAATCTGGCTCAATTTGTTTGCAACGCCTAGTATTGCGGTGCTTCTGTTTGGGATGCAGGCGGGAGGCAATTATCAGAAAGCAAAGGCTTGCATAGGCACCAGAAATTCCGCGAACAGTGGTGATATTCATATACCGGGTTTTCAAAATTAAGCTTTACGGAATTTTTAGAAATTGCCGGTGGCATGTAGTATTATTCTTATGATTGAGCTGGGTTATTCGATGAGGCGGGCATTAGTAGCGTGAGAAATCGAAACACATATTCAACTAATTAACACAAATTGACTAATGAACTTCTTAGTTAATTACTTTATGACACATTTTGCAATTTACGAATTGTTTCTCCGGTGTTTTCTTTGGCGTTTGTAGCTCCGGTGTTTTCTCACTGCGGCGTTTTCAGAGTTTCAGCGGTCATCGAGCGAGATGTGTTCATTTTTACCTGTGCGCACGTGACACCGTGCTTGTCGATTCAGTTAGTAAGAAATTGTTTACAACTTTATACGGCTCAATAAACTACTAACCTTGCTTCGTATAGCTCTCTACTAATTTGCTATCGCAATCGATGCTTCGCCTTTCTGGCGAAACTGCGTCATTTTTTTTTAATAGCATGAAGCACAACTTGTTGAACTTGTAGTTCTTACGGAACAGTCTGATTTGTTTCTAATTGTAAATTAAAGAAAGTAAAACCAAGTACAGAACAGCAGCTCCTAGTTTGGTTGAAGCCTCTCTGTCTGTAGATCACGGAGAGTCCATCTGTCTGCTTCGTATTTAGTGTCTTCCTGGCATGACTCCACCAGAGCACCCTATATTGCTATAACCAGAACGTCTCTGTCATCATATCTCGGTTTCTCGTTCGTTCAGTTCACTGACCACGCAGCAGGGTCTTCTGACCCGTTCATTTGTTGGCAGAAGGACGCGTCGCGATATTGTGGGCGTAACGCACCGTGCTATTACTTGCTTGCAAGCCCTTTCCTCTGGGCAGGGTCCCACTACGTGACCTGCCTGCTATACATCTCCACCACACCACAACATAAGCGAAACAAAAGAAAGAAAAATAATAGGCATAACCTTATAAAATAGGAAGAGATTAGCATAAATAATACATCAAACTCGCATTAATTACGTTCGAGTTAAAATTAAGAGAAATTGCGTGTGTTAGTATATGCTGTACACAGCTAAAGAGGGAACAAAGCAGTCTGTGGCCATCTTAATTATTGTTGCTATTGTGACAAAGACAGCTACGACGACAGGTTCGCTAAGACAGCAGCAAAACCAAGAGTGTAGCATCCAGAATGTGTGGGTTCAAGAGGCAAGAAAATTTCAAGAGGCAAGAAGTGCGCTGCTGCCGAAACGCCGAAATGCTCACACTTTTCCGTCGAACGTTGTAGAAGTTTTTGTAAAAGACGCTCGTGCTCTTGTAGATACTGGCGCTGCCGTATTGACGCAACCCTTTGCCATAAGCTCCGAAAAGTGACAACGTCTCTTAGTGGACTTTCCCTGCGCATAGAAAATGGAGAACCCGTTCAGCCCTTAGCCGCTTGCCCTGCCCGTGTCATTATTGAGCGCGTCGACCACATCGTTGAATTAATCGTCCTTGCATCCTGCTCTCACGATATCATGCTTGGCTGGTACTTTCTCTCGCGTAACAACGCCGTCATCGACTGCGCCCGCGCTGAACTAGAGCTTTTTCCACTGTATGACGAGCCCATCAACACCACCCATCCGTCTCGAAGCAAACTCGTCGTGAAGGAAGACATGGATATTCTTCCAACTACGTCAGTTTTTCTACCCGTACTCTGCAGAGACCTTTCCGACGAAGTCGTAATCTTTGAGCCATCGAACTTTTTTCTGATTCGGAAAGCTATTCTGCCTTATACGACTCTCGCCGTTTCGATCGGCTCCAGCACCCTCTTTATCACCCATCCCCTTCCTTTTCCCGTCAAGCTGCTTCGAGGTGAATGTCTTGGATGCGTGCAACCAATTGATTCCTGGGAGATTTTCAACGTGCCAGATGAGTCGTCTACAGCCGAATTCGATGGGCTGCATGCCCTCAACTTTTCTCACTCCTCAGCTAAAGACCTGTTCAGTTCGTGTATCGCGGACGGACTCTCACCTCTTCAACGCTTCCAGCTTCTCTATATGCTGTGCCAGTTCCGCAATTCTTTCGACGTTTCCCAGCGTGCACTTGAATGCACCTCAACTGTTCGTCCCCACATCGACACTGGCTCGAATTCAACGCTGCGTCAACGACCATATCGTGTATCCGCCTCAGAACACCGAATTATTATTTTCGATTACCACAGCATTAACACGTATTGGCATACGCGCAGTCTTCAAAGCACTCCGCCTTTGTGGTTCTGTTGCCATGACGGCGTTGCTTAGAGCGCATTTTCATAGCGAAAGCAATTAAACCCACGCTTGAGGTGCGTCCTCGCCATCGCCGCCGCCGTCGTGCTCTCTCGCTATCGACGGTTGATCCGCGGCTCACGCGTGGAAGACTAGATGATCATGAGAAACGTGGAGTGCGTTTAGAAGCAAAAATGTAGCGAAGTGGATGCTCCGTGAAGGCTCCGCTCTCGGTGGCGGAGCCAGGACAGCGTTCCGCATGCCTTTGGCGTTTTTTTCTGAGCTGCTAATAAATTAATTGAAATATGGGGTATTACGGGCCAAAACCACGATCTGATTATGAGGCACGCCATAGAGGGGGGCTACGGAAAACTTGAACCCCCTGGGGTTCTTTACCGTGCACCTAACTCTAAGTACACGGGTGTTTTCGCATTTCGCCCTCATCGATATGCGGCCGCCGTGGCCGGAATTTGATCCCGCGACCTTGTGCTCAGCAGCCCAACACCATAGCCACTAAGCAACCACGGCTGGTTTCTGAGCTGCTGTTTTTTTTTTTATCATTATATGTGTGCGCAGGAGAGGTTGGCATAATGGGTGTACCCAATACTTCATTTCTCTTAGACAGTCAAATAAGACATAGAAAGTGCGTAACAATTATAGGCCGGCCAAACAGACCCAAGAAACAGAAGCAATATCAACACAAAAGGTAAATATAGGTCACAAAGCACTAACGCAGAGTTCAGATGAAGTGTTTATGAACTAGTCTCAGCGGAACGATCAGTAAAGGTCAAGCTAACGTTATGAAACGTTTCCCTGGGTGCTGACTGACACCGACGGTTTCCAGTCGGTGTGATCTCGAGCGGCATCGAGGTGCGCCACCTTCAGCGCCACTGGTAGCGCTCCTAATCCTTCCAGCATTGTGAGACGCCTGGTAGCTGACAGGCCTTCCACCCAGCAGCAGTTGCCTTGCGTGTAGCGTCACACCATGTCGCAACCGCGTGTACTTAGAACACTTTCCGAGAAGTGCACTCCATGCTAAACCTTGCTATCGGTGTCACTACTTCGCCCTTCGGGCGAAACTTCCGAATAGTTTTACAGCGAAAGCTGTGTATGGCTAGGCGAAACGAAAAAGCGTTCGTCCCATGTTTCGCTAAACGTCTCCATTCGCTACGCCGTCAGTTACGTCGTTATCTACGTTGCACCCAAGCGCGCGCGCCATTGGCAGCGCCGTTAGTGACGTCGTTCTCTGCGTCGTACCTGCTCTGGCCGCAACGCCGGCTCCTCGGCTCGCCGTTGTCGCATGCGTTCGATATCTCGAGCTAGCTCGGCGTCGTGGTTAGCAGCGTCCGCCCGCCATTGGTGTTTGCGTTCCACTAGAAACACAAACATGTAACCAATAATTGAGAAACGCTTCAATACAGCGTCGGGATTAACCCACTGCTAAACACCGGCTACCGCACGTTACAGATGGTAAACACCGCTGGTTTACCATCTGTACAGACTGCTTGGGTGGTGTTTTTTGTTGGATTGCTGGCCTCAAAGACGGAATATAGGCGAAATACAAAAAGCGCTTCTGTGCTCATCTTTCATACAAAACATAAAAGTTCATATGATCGAAATTATTCTGAAGATTGTCAGTGCTGTACCGCTCACAACCCGCTACACATTTCTCGAACATGAAAGTTCATCGGTTAAGTATTGAAGTATCTTTCAAATCTAAATGCTGCAACTTTTCTCGTGCGTAAATTTTTCAGACGTGTCTGCATTAAAAATTTTGGAAAGATCTGTGGGCGTGCAATAAAATAATTCTGCAGTAGCGGAAGGTGGCGCACCTTCACCGCTGAACGTAAGCAAACCAGAAATAGGCACGAAGGTAAAAAAAAAAAGCTTGATGACAGGTGTGCACACATATGATAAAAGTAAGCAAGAACAGGCCAAACTAAACAAACTCGCATCGCAAGAAGCAGACACCGAACTACGACCTGTAGCGTAAACACTTCTTTAGATTTCAATCAGATATCTTCGTTTTCAGTTAGAGACATGGAAATTGCGGGAAAACTTTCTCTGCTGCATGATCGAGCACCTTGGTGCAGTTTCGCGGAATGAAATTCGTGACATACTTGCCCTTGGAAGCAAGTAACCTGCCTTTGAAAAACAGGTGGTAGTGACGTATAAGGACTGCAACGAGTATTTCCCAGTTGTTTAGGAGCCTGCGTATAGCATTCCGTCGTGCTTCAATTCCGTAACAGATTTTACATTGTCGCATCCACGTTAAACTTGCTGATTGGAAACCACTTTTCAAACGTGGCGCAAAAAAGTTTGGTATGCCAATGATTGGCGCTTCAAAGAACAGCTGCTGCAGATATAAATGTGCAAAATGAATTGTAGGTTTTGCTGTATGAAAAAGCCTTATGGTTGCTCCTGAAAAAAAAAAACGATCAAAATAGCCTGTTCATTGCAAACTGGCATTTACGTTTTCTGCATATTATTATTTCAGGAACAAAATGAACAGCGTGAGAAAAAGGACAAAGAAGGCGCTTGTGTGATTGATGATGATTATCAGTCTTCTCTTGTGTCCTTTGTTGCCTGTGTTTAATTTTGCACTTAAAATAGCGCTGAAAAAGACGCTTTACCTCGGGCCAACAGTATCACGTCCGGGTCACCAACTTGTGAGAACAGAAGACTCGGAACAAGCAAATATTTATTCGTCGGGCAACTAAGCTGATGTTCTTGTTGTTGTTGTTGCCTCAAAACATGGTACGGCCATTATGTCGAGCTTTTCTTCTTTTGCGGACGCGAAGCACACTCTCCACTGCAATCATAAAAGCTACTTGAATATAAACACTTGTACGACCCAAACTTGAGTATGTGTCATCCATTCGGGACCCCCGTATTAACACGCTCATCCTTAACCTAGAAGCCATTCGACGTCGTTCTGCTCACTTCACATTATGTCACTATTTTCGCACTGCTTGCGTTAGTTAAATAAAAGTAAAACGTAACCTGTCTAATCTATCACTGCGGCACGAAATATAACATCTTTGTCTTTCTCAAGGAATTTATAACTTTCACCTAAGCCTGCCTAATTGTACTTTTTGGGTTGCACCATATAAGCCATTTATGTAATTTTAGAACCCCCCTTTCTGTAATTCTGCGGCCTTGTAAGTAAATAAATGAAATGAAATGAAAGAGCACCCGCACGGCAGAACATCAACCACAAGTACATTTTTGTGGGTGTTCTCTCTAGCGCCCATGATTTCGTTTGTGACCATGGTCTCCTGCACCATCGAGACAGATTGCGAATTCAACCGCTTCATGTTACCGTTGGGTACCACAGGCATAAATAGGATGGCGTTGGCATCGGGGCTCCGCGTGGATCCAACACTTTGTGCACTGGAGGACGGCGAGGTCCTGGTGTTCCTTCTCTTCCCCTTGTGGGTCCGCACAAGTTCGAAGTCATCGTCGGAAGGGTCCTCACTACTTAGCGGGTATATATGGCTGTCTTGGCTGCCGCTGTCAGTCTGTTGCCCGGGCCATTTCCTGAAGGCGGCCGTCGCTGACGCCACTGTTTCCGGCAGATGCCCGGGGTGGTCCACTTCCATCGACACCGACTATTATATTCACTAGAGGTATCACACAAATAACCAGAGGTAGAAAAAAAAAACACTTCGCCAATAAACATTTCGTCGTCTTGCTACTAGAGGAACCCAAATTACCTACGGACCGGTAAACAAGCCCGACACTGTTAACCACGTCAGTGTGCCACAGTCGTCGCTACTTCGGCAAATGAATGTTTCAGCGCCATGTCCGAAGAGCTATAGCTTGTGTGAGACGAAACAAAAAGCGCTTATGCGAGGCGTAGACGGGAGAATAGCCGGCAAAACAAGGCTCTCGAGGGGAAATTAACAGGAAGTACAGAGACCGGAGGCTGTACCAAACATGGTGGGAAGAACAGAGGCAGGCGGTTAGGGTTCCAATATCTAGATTGCTTTGCTCAGAAAAAGAAAGTGCATGCCTGTAGTAAAAAAAATCTGTGACTACGACGCAGTGTGGCACAGAGTAATGGGCGATGCATGTGATTTTGCTTGGGCAAGGCTAGTCTTCTTATGATTGCGCCACGGTAGACGAAGTGATCGCGCTTGCACCAAATGGAAATCCATATTTGTGTGTGACGACTTTCCTTTAGACATTCTGACCCTCTTCGCGTGATTGGAGCGATGCCGTGCTACTGAAATTCGGTAAGCGTTCTCCAGATTCGGCTCTTTAGATTTGCAGATCATTATCTTTAGTGCTTACCTCGAGTCATAACATAGTCTTAGCTTATTGGCTGGACAAAGTGTCATTTCATCTGCATGCGACGAAACAAATGTATTGAATAGCTGTGACCAGGAGCGCGCATTAAAGTGAGAAATTCTCATTCACCAAGTAGTACAGTACGAACCTACAAAACTGTGCAAATCTCACCAAGGACACAAAACTGGGCTAGTGTAAACTTCGCGAAAGTTTTTTCTCTTTTATGAAATTTCTTCTGGCCCTGTGCGGGGTTCCACAGGACCATATTAAATCCAAAGGCAACGTGTATAATATGCCAGACAGGTTAAACATACTTGTTACTGATGTCAACCTTCTTCACTGAGAACCATAAAGAAAAAATGCAACAAAATGTAGAGACACAGATGAGCGAAGATTTACGCAATCTGGATGAGGATCAAGGACACCAGGAAGAAAGTTGCTTGTGTACTGAAGTGCGCTAAGGCACACCCACGCATTCAAAGAAACTCGGCAGCCTGTCCTCAACCGGAGAGCCTACTCAGAGGGGGAAGACGTGGTTAGGGGAAGGGGCCTGTGCGTCAGGGCTATCGAGCTGGCAGTGACAAAATGTAAATTCAATATTTGCGGATCACCAGGCTGGTCGCTTGAAACACGAAGCTGTGCGGTATATGAGCAAGAAAAGTGGCACGTCTAACTTTGTTTTCCGCACGACACTTCACCCACGAAAAGAAATCCACGTGTGTCATCTGTCACATGAAATCATCTTGCTGCCGGGTCTCGTATATAGGGTGCCACACTTCTTCGAGACTTGAATGTAGATTAACGCAATGCTGCTTGAGATGCGTTGGCGGTGTAAATTGAGGAGGCAACTAGTGCATGACGGGTATGTTGCCCGTGAAGTTTCATCTTGGCTGTCGTCAGGTTTTCCCTCACGTTGCGGAGATTGAGCGCTAGAAATTTACTAGGCAGTGTTTAGTGTAACGCATACTCTTCACGTCACCGCGATTCGAAAGCAGCAGAAACGCGCATTCGTCTTACCGTGAGCTTCGTCTCAAAAGTTGTCTCTCCTACGCGAAGTGCCGCAAACACATGACATTGAAGAATGTGCGCAGAGGTATAAGTTTGTTTTCTTCAATTGCTGATGATGGAAGTTATAGCAACAAGAAGACAACGCAACAGGAAGGGAAGACAGACGAGCGTCCTCTTTTTCTTCCCTTCCTGTTGCGGTGCCTTTTCTTTTTGCGCTAATTTTTCTCATCAGCTATGCAAGGCCAACTAACTAGCCCAACAATGAATTATTCTTGAGTAGCGTCCTACAAAGAATGTAGGAACCTCATATTCAGGAAATTCCTTGCTAATCTGCATTATGTGGTGGGTTACGATAGAGCACTGCACGGGCTCGGGCTTGGGCTCGGGCTCGGCGTGGGCCGGGCCGGGCCGGGTAGAACAGTTTTTTCACGGGCTCGGGCCGGGCTCGGGCACGGCATGTGCTTTTTGACCCGGGCCCGGGCCGGGCTCGGGTTTTTTGACGCGGGCCCGGGCCGGGCTCGGGCTTTCTGGTGGTGTGTATGTAACGGGCAGCGAGTTATTCTTGGGCGTCTCAACTCTGAAAAACATTATTTTTCGGTCTCGGGCCGGGTTGGGCCGGTTTCGAGTCGGGCTTGGGCCGGGCTCGGGCCTAAGGTAAAGGGGTGGCGGGCCGGGCCGGGTGGGTAACGTAGATTATTTCCGGGCCCGGGCCGGGCCCGGGTCTCACCAGGCCCGGGCCCGGGTCTCACCATAAATGTTTTGATTGGGCTCGGGCGGGCCGCCCAACGTAAAAACGGGCCCGGGCTGGGCCCGGGCTGAAAACATCGGCTCGTGCAGGGCTCTAGGTTACGATATGCGTATTTTTCAATTACTCACCTTTCGTTCTTAAGCTTGAGCACACGCCAACCAGCGCAAATGTGGCTACCTTTACATTTCTCATCGTTTCGCTTGTGTATTCGAGACTATTGCATTATATTTACACATATTTCGCTTCTTCTTGAGGTCGTCAGTTTGAATCAAAGTTAGAATAAACGAGAAACCACTACTTAGTTCATGATAAGGACGCATTTTACGAGCTGTTATTCGAAAGGCTTGATAAGCAGGCACCTTGAAGCGCGTATGGACCATTTGTCATGTTTTCGACGCGTATATCAGGGACATTCGACTTCAGGAGTACATGAACTGTTTACAGAAATGGTGCGACCGTTGGTTAATGGAACGTAATCCTAAGAAATGCAACTTGATGGTATGTTCTCGTCGGCGCAATCCATTTCCTTACCAATACACAATTAATAATATTCCCGTGTGTTCTGCGCAGTCTTACATGTACCTAGGTGTTACTATATCTAACGACTTATCCTGGCGCACGCACGTCAGTGACATCATTTCATCTAACAAATCACTGGGTTTTCTCAAGCGTCATCTAAAACGTGCCCCCAAACCTGTTAAACTACTGGCCTACCCGTCAATAGTCCGACCGAAACTGGAATATTCATCTGCCATATGGAATCCGTACCAAACATATCTCATCAACGCACTCGAAGTCGTTCAAAACCGCGCCGCAAGGTTCATCCATTCTAATTGTTCATATGACGTGAGCATATCTTACTTAAAGAAAGAATTGAATTTACTTCCCTTTTGCACGCGCCGGCGCACTGGAACCCTTTCACTTTTTCATAAGTTCTATCACACTCGCTTAATCAACCACGCTATATCCTACCCGCAGCCCGAACATCTCATCGTACACGACACACTTTTCAAGTGGGCCGCCCTCGCATGCGCACTGTCACCTTTTCCGCCTCATTCTTTTGCCATGCCGCTACAGATTGGAACAACCTGCCCCACCAAATCGCCGCCATCATTTACCCTCGTACGTTTATGGAGAGTGTCACTGCGCACTTTTCACAATGAAAGTGACTTGTGTTAACATACTTATATGCTCGTGCAATTTTAGTTTGTATTATTTAGGTCTATGTGTTTGCGCTGACGTATGTAACACTTTAATTCATGTAGTTTTCTTTTGTTCTTTTTCTTGTTTGAGTGTTCATTTCTGTATTATACAAATTATGTACTAATGTATTCCCACACCTTATGTAATGCCCCTGTCAAGGGGTCTTTAAGGTAATAAAATGAAATGAAATGAAATATGCCTATACGTTCTCCGTTTGGCATGAGCTCTTGTCTTCGTGTATTCGACTCAGCTGTACGTATTCGCTCATTTGACAGCGAAGCTGTATATGGCTAGGGCATGCCCGCGAACAAAAACTATCATCATCAGCAATGGCTCTAGTGTAGTCGTCGTCTTCCACAGCTCGTTTGCCCCCCTCGGCGCGAACGCGCGAACGCGCTCGTGCCACTGCTCGCGCATTCGTCGTCTTCTTCCACAGCTGCCTCTGTTCCACACCTGTTGGAACGTACTTCCGCGTATTGCAAACGCGCACAATGTCATACGTTCGAGCAGATGAAGTTGCGGTCTCATTTGAAGTTGCGGTCGCCATGGGACGGTCGTGAGTGGTTCGTACGCACGAAGAGCACCAATTTTACGAGAATGGACCCCGATAGCAGCAGGGGGAATGTGACCGTCAGCGCAGCGCCTCCCTGAGGCACTGGTCAGCGTCGCGCCGCCGACTCGCTGTCGCGAGAAGAAGAACGTGCGCGCGTCGCGGTGCCCAAGAGACGGCACAGAGCCGACAACGCTGGCCGCAACGAAGGCGCGCAAAGGTTCGATGGTGCCTATACGCGAGGTTCAAGAGACACTTTCTCGACCGTTATAACTTCGTATCGAGTTGTACAGTTTGCGATCGGCTGTGGTTCGACAACGACCTCTCTCAAATCACCGGGATACGGTCAGAACAAATGCGTTGCCCTCAGTAGGTGCACGGACGTCAACCGGCTATACCTCACTAGCGCCAAGGGGGATCACACCTTCTACCACGCCCGAGATAACCTGGACCGCAACCTGCCGGACCAGTTTAGGCGGATAGAGAACCGCCACTTTCCCACCGTCACCAAAGCGTGTGCGCCTATAGACTCGCCGAAGGTCCTGCGAGTGCACGCGCCGGACGTGTGTCCAGGACGCCCTACTCAGACGGGTATCCCTCTTGTGTCTCTCCGAGACGTGGCCGACGGCCACACTGGCGTCGCGTGCTACCGTCGAGTCGACTCGCGAGCCAGGCGGAGTTGCCATATACGTGAGGAACGACGTAGCCGCCGCCGTCGCACCGTACGACGTTTCGTCCGCAATCCAATAACTAGAAGGCGCGGCGTGTGGTGCCGACGTGTCTGCCGTAAAAACCGCCTACGGGACGTCCCGGTCGCTGCCACCGCGTACGTTCGACCTGCCTCTTCCAAGCGCAGAACTTTATGAACGATCACTTTGGATGGCTGCACGATCCGACCGACGACGATCAACCTCCAGTCGTCGTCGTTGGCTACTTCAACGTGGACGCGTCGTGGCCAGATGACAATTGGTTGCCCTCGTTTGTACTCGAACGGTTAGGGATACATGTGCTACGCCGATCCTAAGGTGTCAACGGCCACGGGGCGCTCGTGTTTGGACTTAACCTTCGCCAAGAACCTGTCCATCGTCGTCACCGAACCCTTGGCCGTCTACCATAGCGACCAGAAAGCAATAGTGACTAGCGTAAAAAAAATAAACTACACCAAAAGATTTTGTATCTATGTGTTGTACATTTAGATATAACATGTATACATCTTCGCTGGTCATCCACCTTCACAAAGTGGAATGGCTCATTAATTTTTTATTGTTTTTTTTCGCTGGTATGAAAGATAAGAGTGCATTGTCAATAAAAGAAACCTTAAGGTCCGAGGAGGTTGCAAAAATTCCCATTATTTATGCATTCCGTAAGGCCTTTTTACTTATTCAGCATCACGCCTTCCATATTTGGAAACCAGCGGAAGCTTTTACCTTTTTTTGACGACAAGCAGTAGATATCCTAAAATCAAATGTAGCAAGAAAGTGCGTTATCCAAACCCATCCCGAGGTCGAACATTTGTCACAATCGTCACAGATACCAATTATGCTTGTCAACGGTGGCGTGGCACTGAGGCAAAAATTGAGAAGGACGCTAGTTTTTTGTCCACTTTGTAGACTTCGTGTGCACCTTCAAGTGAGGGAAACTAGTGCACTCCATCTTCCCTCCTTTCTCTCTTTTCATTCCTTGATCCCCTCTCCTTCAGTGCAGGGTAGCAAACCCGACGTGAACCTGGTTAAACTCACTGCCTTTCCTTCGCTCCTTTCTCTCTCTGATCATGTTTCGAGATTGTACTTTATAATGAAACAACGTGAAAGTATTTTTAAGCCAAAAGCTTTATATGTCCCATGAAGCGGAAAATCCGGCGAGTATCCGGCGTTAACATCCGATGGCAAGAAAACCCCCGTGATCAAGTGATGACGTCACGTTCCCGGTGCTGGACCTGCTGCGGCTCGCGCTTCGAAATTCCAAGGTGAACAGCCACGGCGTTGGACTGAGGCCGTGGCCCACAGCCGAAAAATTGACTTTGCCCAATTCGAAAATTTAGTTGACCCACGTTCAAAACTGACCTGGCCCACTTTCAAAATTGACTTGGCCCACGAAAAAATTTATTTTGGCCAATTCGAATATTGAGTTGACCCACGTACAAAACCGACCTGGCCCACTCCCAAAATTGACATTGCCCAATTCGAAAATTGAGTTGACCCACGCTCAAAAGTGACCTGGCCCACTCGCAAACCTGACTTCGCCCACCCCCAAAATTTGGGTGGCTCACCCTCAAAATACACTTCGTCCAATTCGAGCACATGACCAAGTGAATGATATCGCGCGGGAGAGTCAGAATTAGGATGGGAACAAAC
Source organism: Dermacentor silvarum (assembly GCF_013339745.2). Taxonomy (NCBI): domain Eukaryota; kingdom Metazoa; phylum Arthropoda; class Arachnida; order Ixodida; family Ixodidae; genus Dermacentor; species Dermacentor silvarum. Next base: position 12,576,342 of record NC_051163.1, read on the forward strand.
AGCGCTAGGACGGGGTGAAGTGAGTAGACACACAAGGCGCTGAACTAACAACCACTGTCTACTCACTTCGTCCCGTCCTAGAGGCTAGCGCTGTTTGTTCCCGTCCTAATGATGCACCAACTAGCCCAGGCCAGCACACTCCTTCAGAGTCAGAATGCTCTCGCATTCAATGTACGTGAGGATACTTAAGTGCCTCTAACTCTTTGAGTGAACATGGAGGCCGAACTCATGTAGTTCCGTACTATTCTACGCCCACGTGTGGTAGCTTACGTCGTACGCACGAGTACACTATGGACGCCTTTACGTTAAAATGGGGACCTGCGTGCTCCCAAAGGACCTTCCCGTCATGCATGGCGTTAAGCATTACACTGCCGGCAATTGAACTTTTGGCCCTGCTTTAAACGTTGCTCCTCAATTCTGTTAGCGACCCCGATTCGTGATACCACTGCCAGTGGTTATTGCAACGAGTAACTGCCTAATATCAACCGAAACATACCAATCCTGGTACGTGTTTACAAAGTTATACCAGCCCTAATATAATTTACGCTTCATTAGAACATTAGGCTAAAATTCTCTTTTAGTTGTGATAGTAATTACATGGACACTCCAAGCGAATTTTTGCCTTCCTCGTCGCTGTCGGCGTCACCGTGAGCTTCCGTGTATATTTAGGTATATGTATGCTATATGCCACGCCTTGCTATATGACATATGGCATATGCGTGTTATATTGCCACACCATTCTATCGCTAAAGTTGCTCATACCAGGTCTTTCATCTTGAGAAAATTGTTCCTCAGAATTTTGAGAATGGCAGCCCACAAATAAATGTCACGAAACAAAACACCGACAGCGCATGCCTTTTAGCTTAAACCTTCTAAGACTTAAATATTGAAAGTGCGAAACAATAGCAGAGCTCAAACCTAAATATGATGTAATTTCATTGGCGCGGCTGTGCACTACCTATGTGATCGGCCCAGGAAAGAGGTTTGAAACGTATCCGATACGAACTACTGGTGGTAAATTCATTGAGAAAGACGTTGGCTTTAATTCATACAAATCAATGAAATTATCCGATGGAAGGATTCAAGCCGACGACCCCTAGCCCAACAGGTCGTTTTTTGCTTAGTCAGCCTACGTTTCAATTCATACTGCCACTACAGCTACGAGTCTTACACTTCGTGTAATATTCTAACATGTTGCTATAGCATTCATTGCTTCGCCCTTATGGCGAAACTGTGGCATCTTTTTTCTCCCTCAACACCGACATTTTATTGCGATAGCAATTATATGGACACTTCAAGCGGATTTCTGTCATCGGCGTCGCCGTAGCCGTCACCGTGAGGTTCCGTATAGAGTCCAAGGGCGATAAAATCGTCGCCGCGCGCCATATGCGTGAGTGAAAGCGCGTGGGGGGGGACGCGCGCTATCACGGAGAGCGAACGCACGGCGGAAAGCAAAAGCGACTTCCGTCGCGCGAAAGGCCGTGAGGATAAGGGAGGGAGGGAGGCGGGGCGACGCTGTGCTGCGGCACCAAATGCGTATCTTGCAACCGGGCGCAAGGGGAACTGGCCACTCAATCTCCCACGCGAAAGGAGGAAAGCGGAAAGGCAGCGCGGGAGAGAGCGGGGGCAGCTTCTACTCTGCCAACAACCGCGCTTGTACTTTGCCCGGCAGTGGCGGTCACCCGCACCGTCTCTTAAAAGCAATCTCCACATGGTTCTGACCTTTGTATGCGCTGTGCATTCGCCGCTCAGTTTCCGTTGAAGCAATAGACCGCGCGAACCTGCGCCTGCTGCCAGCGTTTTGACAGTGGTTGTCTGCGGTCATCGAGTGTGATCTCTTCATGTTTGTTTGTGCGCGCTGACACCATCGCTTGTTAATTCAGTTAGTAAGCGAATGTGTCGAAGTTTATGCAGCCAATAAAACTACTATCCCTACTCCAAATAGCTCTCTACTAATTTGCTATCGCAATTGATGCTTCGCCTTTCGGGTGAAACTACGACATTTTTTACCTTATAAGCTACAAAGCCTTGCTGTTGAATTTATTAGATATCATAATGTTTATGCATTCAAAATATGGCTTTTATTAGTTGCAAAATTTCGCGTCACCCAACTGCCTAAGCCATCTAGCCATGGCTACCTGATACCGCTGAATATCATTTGCTGTCGTATTACTTACATTTCAGCAAGCTTATGTCGACTACATTAAGTGTTAAGTGATGGGCCATAGGTTTGCGTAAGCGTTCTGCAGCCTAAGTACAAAACCTTGTATGGACGCAAGCGCAGTGTTAAATAAAACATTAATTTGGAATTTATCTTGGAAGGAGACGGCAATCCACCGGCGAAAAAGAATGCTTAGGAGGAGGTATTGCTTTATTTTTAGTTATCATATGTTCAGGAGAAACGTCAACCTTTATTCTTCGTTGGTTCCTAGACATATCTCACAATAATTTTCGTACAGAACTGAAGAAAGTCGTATAGCAATGCTAGCTTCACAGTTAAAACCATACTTTAGAAGCAGTGAGAGAGAAAATATAGCATGCTTGCAGAGTTAAGCACTCGATGCTCGGTTGCGAGAGCTTAACCACACAGTCAACACTGCTACTATCTTTGTTCAGTTTATTTTCCACAAATTGTTTAGCCTCACTTGCTTCTTAAGTTCCCTATTAACCGGTATCAAGGACACTTCCTAACTTTAAAAAACTGAAATCCACCTTCTATTTCGTGAGTGTCAATATACTAACGTCATTAAAAATTTGGAGGACGCTTAAGCTCTGCCTTTGAGAATGGAACGCGAAAGCATTCAAAGATCCCGGACTCTTTGTCAGGCTTCCCGGCAACTGCAGCTTTCTTTTTTCTCCACCTTCGCCTGGGCGCGCCTCTAACGAGGAGGCGAGCGCAACCTGGATGTCGTTCTTGCAACGACCACCGACTGGAGCGCGCCGCTTTATCAATAGTAGAAATGCTGGAAAGGGGGTTTGTGTTCGAGTTACAACGTAACAGAATTATGTTTTCTCGTATATTCAAATTACAATCCGACGCTATTATGCCTGTAGGTTGTGGTTAAGTCGTACTTTACGATTTTTTCTGACGCATCTTACTTTAAGAAATTCAGTTAGATCACCAGCGCCTCTACGCCACGCGGAGGGCCTTTGTGGTTCGGCATAATTTTCTTGGCCGCGGACGCCGCACGCCGACACCGACGCCGGATTTTCTGCGACACGGGGTCCTCAACGCTGTCGCGTCAAAAATGTTTCATTAATTCACCTCCGGACTACTCCACACAAAGGTTTACATTCACATGAAACTTTTTTTTTTTGCAAATATTTCAGATGGAGCTGTCTCTAGTTCATGGAAACTTCCCAGTTTCTACGTAATTGCAACCAAGACGCGTTCGCAAACTTTGCCAACTTTCCATACACACTCAGGCAAGCATGAACGACCGACACAGTCTAAGCCTTCCGCGAAGGCACTCGGCAAGCTCGGAGGTGTCAGAAGGGCAGCCGGATAATATTTTCTTTCCTGTTATTCTTATATTGATATTAGTATAGTAGAAGTAATAGTAGTAGTTGTGTTATAACACCATGACGAGAAGCGCAAAATAAGATTGAGGAACAGGCCATACACTGCCACTGTAGATCGCTTAACGCCTGCATGCTTCTCAGGAAGGCGGGGACTGAAAATGATAACCGCCGTCACAGTCTGCGATCCTTTGGCCATGCGAGCGTTATCGCAGAGTATTAGCTGCAGAAGCCTATCCGTGAGAGACTTAGCTATAACTTACTGGCTTCCGGCGACAGCAGCTTAGTGAAGCATTCCTAGCCACCGTTCGAGCCATACGGAAGTCTTTCACCGTGTTATCGTCGTAGTGTACAGTCGCACGTTCTTTAATATGTTATGTTTATCGTCACTGAACTTTGTAGTGTGTAAGTTCGCACGGTGACTCGCTTGTGTGATAACGCACTTCTATCTTTCGCATGAACGAACATAGGCTCGCAAATTCACGCACAGGTGCTCTGCAGCGAAGCACTAGGAGTCTCATTAGCCTGTTGCATCAAAAAACACCGCCGTCACTTTGAAACGATTTATCAGAGGTGAAGATTGATGGCTTTTAGAGGCGAGCCCTGGAAAATTCTTCAGTCACTTTCGACGATGCCAGGGCCTTGTGGAGTTTGCGGGCTGGCCAGCTCCGGTATACATATGCTAGGGCGAGGGCACTGAAAGGAAATAGTGCTCATCCGGGTTCCGCAGTGCTTGAAAGGTAGGTATGTCTCTTACGCTCCAAAAATATCCTGGAAGCTGATACGGCGGGTATAAGATAGTGCGAGAACCATGAACGATTTCAGCCTTTTCTTTCTGTGCATGTATATATTTTAGGCGGAATAACAGATCATTATTCGGCATATGATTAAATGGCTGGGCGATGCCCACTGTTGTCGGCTTGTACCATCGAATTTGGATAGCAGTTCACTTGCTCATACGTATATAAGCGCATCTACATGATGTTGCAGTGTCGTTTGGCCCGTTTACACACAAAGACGTATAGTTGTCCTCCCGAATCGGAATCATAATGCTTCATTCGTCCGTAGATCTGCCATGACTGGGCAGGCAAAAACTTCTCAACATCCATTTAAGTTTAACCTTCACGTTTGAATTCAGTGCTTCCTCACACCTTCACTATGTTGTATGTAGCAGAAATGACTATCGAAAATAACTCCGTGCTACATGATTAATTCTGCGTTAACTAAAAATGTCAAAACCTGGCTTTGTGGAATTGAATGTAATTTTTAGTACTTGTTGCGCCTCGGTATAGCGTTTAGGCCTGGAATCATCCAGGAGTAGGGTTGAGTACGTCCGGGAGCAGGAGCGAAAAAAAAAAATTCAGAGCCCTTCCTCTACTGTGAAGATGGAAGCCAGCGAAGCTGTTACTACGATGGGTCTGCTATAGTGAATATTGCTATAGTGAATTTATATAATATCATTATTGACAATATTGAGCGTCTTCAGGATGTTCATCAAAGAGCAAGGACACCGGCGTCTTGTTTTCGCCCGGCGCGATGGGCAAGTATTGCGTTCGCTGCGCAAAGTCCGCCCCATCGTCATAGACTGGCGTATTAGCGACAGCGTTCATAGCCGCGGCACACTACATGGCATCATCAGGATCCTGACGTCAGGATCGTGGAAGATGTGGTTAAATGAGCGTCCGTCCCACAGCGAGTCCAAAGGGCAAATGCTGATAACAGCGCTAGCGCGATCTCTACGTCACGAGACAAAGGGGCACAACGATTCGTGGGACGTGCCGCCACGGAATATTGGGACACTTGTGAAAGAGGCATCGGCGGTGGCGAGGGGTATAAGAATGAGCCATCCATCATCCGTTTTGACACCTGTGCTAAGGCACAAATGGCGGGAAACTGCCACACACATGGAGCCAAGCGAATGTTGATGACAGTTTATTTTCTACATGTGGACACGATCCTGGGGAACTTAGACCTTAACAGCTTCACTGTAAAATAGTTTTACATACTGAAACATGTAGTCAGATTCTAGTCAGAGTTCCCTCAGGCACTCTAAAGAGGTCATTTTGAGGCAGTTCTTTTGCCCTAGTTCCCAACACAAGAGAATTCGATGAACTTGTTGCGGTCAATCAGAGGGGTCGTACTGTTCAGAGCTCCGCCTCTGATGTCCAACTTTCGAAGCAAGGACGAGGCAATCTGGAAACAGGGGTTCAGGCTCCTTCCACGAAAGTCGTCGGCACTGGTTCCTTGCTGTTCATGCCAGTTAGCTTGTCAGGTACAGGAGAGCGGCCTTTGTGGTCGTTACCGCTCTCACGGAGGGCGCCACTTGTTGTCGCCTCGAAGTGAGCTTCTTTGTTTGCGCGTCACAGTCGGTGTCGGGCCCCGTCGCCATCTAGGCGAGCTTTGATGAAGTGGACGCCTCGGGGGAAGTACTTGAAGAACGCGCACTGCCGATTTGGGGCGCAACAATGCATGGTTCATCCGGCGTAGTCTCATCTGCGTCATCTTGGCGTAAAATAATATACTAGCATGGCGTTTTTGCTTAGCTGAATGTACGAGCCCGCAATAACCTATATATTGTAGTGGGGAAGAGAGTCGGCAGCCATTGAGAGAGGAGGACAAAGTCCAGGAGCACGGAGAGCGCGAGACAGCGACCGACGCTCTTGAGCCAAGGCTGTTGCGTAGCCCTAACTGCTTTCTCAATAAACCCACTCATAGATTCGTGGAGGGGCTGGGTATCGATCCCAGTCTCCCGAATAAATGAATAGTGGCAAGATTCATGCCACCTTAAACAAATTGAAAGAGTATTTAAATCCTTGTGTTTTATTAGATAAAAGCACAATCTGATCACTAACCATGCCTTAGTGGAGGACTCCGGAATAGTTCTGACCACCTGGGGTTCTTTAACGTGCACCTAAATTGTACGTATACGAGGGCTGTTGCATTTCGACCGCATCGAAATGGGGCCGCCACCGCTCGGATCAAACCCATGTCCCCGAGCTTAGCAGCGCAACGCCGTAATAACTATGGCGCAGCGGATTAAAGCACCCCAAATGATTTACTATAACACTTGTTTCTATACGTATTGGTTCCAGTAACCAGAAGGTGCATGCTAGAGGACATCATAATACATTGGCGCTATCGGTTTCTGCTATTCGCGCGGCTGACACGCTCTAGCGCAGCCAGAAGCTACGTGCACAACACTTTTGTTTGTTTTACTATGACCAACAACATCGTGCCATGCCTTATAACACAGCAAATTTGATGACTTCGTGCCACACCTTATTGCGACATGACGTCACCAAATATAGTTCTCTCATTACTTAGCAATAATGCTGGTAACGCCATGTCGGGCCTCTCGAGACCATATTTTGTGTAAAAATAAAAGGGCGTAAGACTGTTAAGACTTGCTAGGTGTCATCATTTAACGTGCTAGAAACGCGCAGTATACTGTCTCGGCTCCTTCGAAAATATGTGTCCCTACCATTTTAAGATTTGTCCAAGCTTTCTTAAAACACAGGAAGACCACTATTTTGCACATGTCAGGGGTTCACGAAGAAACCCCTTTACACAAATTCGAAGATTAGGCTTGGGGGAATAACGTACGGTGGCCATTAAAAATGTCGCAGTTTCGCCCGAAAGGCGAAGCAGCGGTTGCGATAGCAAATTAGTAGGCAGCTATACGAAGTAAGCATAGTAGCTTTATCGGCCGTACAAATTTGTAAACTTTCGCTTACTAGCCAACATAACAAGCAAGGGGTAACACGCGCACAGGTAAAAAGGAACACATCTAGCTTGATGACCGCGGAAACTCGCTGTCAATCGCTGGTGTGAGGAAGCGCGGCGGCAGAAGTGATCGAATTGACCTTCGCATTGCCTCTCGCTTCCACGGGAACTGAGCGTCGAAAGCACAGCGCAAACTAAGCTCCTAGTACTCGGCGAACTTTGTCTACATCGCAGATCGCTTTGAAGATAAAGCCCGCGCGACCGCGCTTTTTGTCAACATCGCAGATCGCTTTCAAGCTAAGAAGCAGCCGCTGGAGTAGAACGCCGTGCCCCCGTCCTCTATCACCCCCCCCCCCCCCACCCACCTGGAGGCCACACGCGCGACGGAAGATGGCACGCTTCCTCCCCGGTTTCCTCCCTTACGCGAGCGAGATTGACCCGCGATCGTCGGCTGACCCTCGCAAGCTTTCACTCGCGCATACAGCATGCGGTGCCCGGTGACTATGTTATCATGCTTGCTCTTCATACGGAACATTACGGTGACGACAACGGCAGAAATGTGCCTCGAGTGGCCACGTAATTGCTCTCGCAATTATAAAGTTTCAGTGGAATATTTTTTAGGGCTAATGCTAGCAGGCATATTTATTTTAAAGGTCATCTATAGCTTAAAGGTTCCTCCAGTTAGCGCTGGTCGGTATGTCAGGTGTGCCCATTCTTTCAGTTTTTTTTTTTGAATAAAGTAAACAATTGAGTGCTTTGAAAAAAAAAAAGCTTGAAGATGTCGAAGTGGCCGGCTGGCGTTTGCATATCTTCTGAATCTGCAGTAGTTCTTCGCTGCGTGATTGGTCCATCCTCATTAATTTTTGGTCTGAAAGAAAGTGTACAAAAATAATCTTCGAGCCGGGTCATCAATGGGAAAGGAATCTCAGCACATTTCATTGATGTACTGGAATGTACGAGCTCTTGATCTCTTAGAAATTGCATTCTTGCTCCTTATACGGTCTCTGGAGTCCATGTCAAGTCTTGCCCAGTCAACAATAAAGTCATGGAAAAGAGACTGACCGCGAGATAGGGAGAAAACAAAAGTGAGTGACTAAAGAAGGTGAGCCAGAACACAATAGCTTTTCGTCTGCGCCTGTAAATGAACCCCAACTTTCAAATTGGCCATACGGGAATGGATGCTCACGCGCGTTCTCGCATTTTGCGGGACGCAACGTGCTCTTCGTCACGTCGAAAGGATCTCCCAATAGCGATATCGTATGCTGTTTCGCCACGGCTCTTTCGGCAGATGGATTGGTCAGTCCCATCCATTCGGTGCACTACGGGCGACGATTCATGAATAGACGATGTGCTTACGTTTTAGTGCTGGCCATGAGGCTTCAGAAAAATCGAGGTCGTGTGCTTTTGTCGATCCACTGCCGGGTCGTCAACTGCGGCTTTTGCATGAACTCAATCGGCTCGCCGTCTTCGGCTAAACATAGCACTGTACTATATTTATTGCGGTCCAGTGGCCGAGATCTCCGCTTTTCTCTGGACCCTTACCGAATTATGGTTGGCAGCAGAATTAAGAATTTTTATTGAAAATTTTTAATGGGTACAGAGTCTACAAGAATAAAGCGAGAATGGATATTGTCATGTCTAATGCGTGATGGAATACTTCTTCCGTTGGGGAGCACTTTCCGAACACAGTACTCAGTAGCCACAGAACCAGTGAGGTGCAAATCCAGGCGTATTGTCGAATTAGATGCTAGTGCGCCAAATATTTTGACTCGCGATTTCTCATCGTGATCGTTTGCTGGGATTCAACTTTTTCCCGCGTCTCTTTTGATTCATTACCATGAGCTATTGCACCTCATGCGCCTGGTACCATCAGGCACGCTTATGATGCTTGCCTTCGTTCAGCTGAGGTGGTTTCATATTCGTTAGCTGCTCAATTTACCACTGTTAAGCTCACGCACTGTGGAGGCTAACGTTCGGCGATAAACAAAATGCTCCTGCTGAATGAAACTGGGATATGCGTTGACTTCCCATTCTTTTACGTCACTCTCTGATATCAATTTTCAGTGCACTCGTTTGACCTGCATCGAAAATAGACAATGTAGAACAGTTTACACTGCCATCGTTCATATTCTCTGTCAACCAGCAGGTTGCTTCCTTTTATTAAAAACGATGAATGCCTCCTATTGAGCACAAAAGTTCAGAAGCAACAACTGACACAGTTCCTATGATGCCATTCGTATGATATGCCAGAGTTTGTGGCTCGGTGAACTGCATAATTTCAGACTTTGCTAGTAATTTGCTAGTAACTCACAAGCTCCTGAATTACTTTGAATAAATTTAGATGCGAACGCTCGCACGTATTGCTTGTGTAGGAAACAATGTTATGAGTGGTTTGCCCACTCCCCCCCCCCCCCCCCAAAAAAAAAAAAGAAAGAAAGAAAGAAAGCTAACCATCGAAGTGGAAGTAGAGAAAGCGCTGACTTTTCTATACTTCAGTAGCGTCAACTTGAGTTTCAGATCTTCGGCAGCAGTTGGTTGCAGTATACTAATAAAAAGCAACAACAAATAAGCCGCCCATATAAATATAACAATGTACTCAACAAGATGAACGGAAGTTCTGTGCAAAGCGCAGTGTTCTCTGTACAGTCGACAAATACAAGGGAATTCAATTGTAAAGTACAGGTTAGTATAATTAACTCCATACTTTATGCCATCGAGAGCGTTCTCATATGAAAGACAACACTGTCGGGCATGGAACACGGCAAGGAATTCCAATTAGTTACAGTTCGGGAGAAAAGGTGCTACTGAAGGTGTTAACGCGAGTTGATAACTCAACTTTTTAACGCGATAGCGTTAACGGCCCCGTGTCCCAGAAATTCCGACGTTGGCGTGGATGTCGGTGTCCGTGGCGGAGAAAATCATCCCCAACCACCACGACCCCCGACCGCGCAGGCCTTCCGCGTGGCGCAAGGTGTAAGTGAACAAAAATTGAATTCCTCGCAGTGAAATCCGTCAGAAAATGGTAAAGTAGGACTTAACCATAACCTACAGACACGGTGGCGTCGGATTGTAATTTGCATGTACCAGAAAACATAATTCTGGTACGAGGAAACTAAAACACAAACTCCTTTTTCAGCATTTCTACCATACCAACAGCGGCGCGCTCGAATATGTTAGTTGCGAAATTCATATCAAGATGGCGCTCGCATCTTCGGCAGGACAAATTTGGACTTCGCCTGCCTAATGCGTTTTGGACACGCGTGTGCGTCGGGGAAATAGCAAGCAAATAATAAAATAATAAAAAGTGCTAGGGCCTTCACATTTTAATATAACACGACTTATATTGCCTCTGGAAAAATGTCTTCCCAGCAATGAATGTCTGTTTAAAGTGAAGCCGACTTTAAGGGGATGGGTGTAAGCTGGGTCTTTGTAAGCTGGCTTTCCCACGTTCTGTGTTGCAGTGAAGCCGACTCAAAGAAAAATGCGATGCGAACGGGGCCCGATAACGCTATCGCGTTCCACTCTTAAAGGCGAAGAAGCTTAAGCGTCCTTCAATTTGTTTTTTAACAGAAAACATGCTGTGGGTTTCGAGCAAAGCGCTGCTAATTAATTTTCATTTGAAAACTTTAGGCTTCCTGAGGAACCGTTATAGAATTTAAAATAGATATATGAACTGAACTGGCACACAGGTGAAAATGCAAGTTTTTTTTTTGTCTAATTAGGTTCCCCCGAAACACGCGTTTTGTACCAACTTTCGTAGTGGATTTTAGCGATCTCTCATGGAGCTTATTTTCAGTGCATAAACAATCTTCCCATTTTACTCACTCTGAAATGTCCCCCTTGTGCTGTCCGCAACATGTCCTGCCCAAGTTTAGGTAGTAGCATTCGAGCCTTAGGTCTTCAAGATTGTCAAAAAGCTTTCCAGCAAAAAAAGACGCGGAAGTTTTTTTTTTTTTTTGTCCTCGACACAGGCCGTAACATGGCGGAATTTCACCAAGTTTGTCGCAGTACCAATGAAATCGTACAAAGAATATAAAATGTGTCAATTTATATTTCTATAAGAAATCATATAAACATAAATAGCAATAGGTTCACAGAATATGGAGACTCTAAGACACCCACTGACCCCAGCCCCAAAGTCTCTTTGTTAGCCCGCTTTTTATTTCTTGAAAAATTATTTGAACAATTTAACACAGCGTTATCAACTGAGCGTAAGGGGAAAAAAGCGGGGGATGGTGCTTCGCTTTGCATTGTCCACACGTTACTGTACATTATAGGAGAAGTAGTGATTACTTCTGAGGCCTTGGCCGAAGGATTCTTCATGCACGAGGCCACAAAAGTTTTCTTTCCCCTTTCTCAGCACAATTCAAGTAACAAGCGCGCATTGTGGTATTGTGCTAATCCTAGCAACACGAGTGAGCACGTAGTAATGAAGAATACAAATGACATGCGACGTTGTGGCTCGAAGCTTACTTTTTTCACGTAAGAATGAAGATCAAAAGGTGGTGCAGTATACTGTACACTGGTGAACAAGGCAATGGGGGCAGTAAAGGTGATAATGTCCAACGTTATACCTGTTTGGTGCGTTCCTCTGTGACCTGCTCAATACAAGAACATCCACACTTTTAAAATACGCGGGCTCACCGAAAACTGGCTGACATTTGTTGAAACCGTTCGCCCCTTTGGGGATGCTCCGTATCTTCATTTTTTCTTCGGAAGGAAAAAAAAAGGAAAACGTACAAATATACGGGCTTAACACCCACCCTCTATCTGCCACGAAGCGCGCGGCTTCAGGTATTTCATGGAGGGACGTGCGAAAAGGGTTTTGCATCAACTGCTTCATTAATTATTCCGCGCGCAATCTTTTGCTATACTCATGCGCTTCTCGGTCCAGCCAGTTCAAGCGGTTCACTACGGTGGAAGCATCGCGGCGCGTGTTTCTCATTACTGGTGCCCAGCACACGGCCCGACACTTAAGTTGTTGTGTCGCTTTGCTATGAAAGTTGTGGAGTGAGGAAGAGTCATTAGACCTTAAACTTTCAGTTCTCCTTATGGTTGAAGTGTTGTCGGGAGAGTTATTTTGTTTTCGTGTTTCTCATTTTCCTGGAAACAGCAGCGTAAGAACCTTATTGTTACAAGCTTTGTAAGTTATAGACAGAAAGAAGACGGACCTTATCATGAAGACTTCCTTGTTCAGCTGTGTGCTTCTTACAGCGAAGCTGTATGTGGCTATCCGATTCGTTCGTCTGTCACCTGTACGCTGAAAACAATTATCATCACCAAGGACTCGAGCGTCGTCGTCGTCTTCTTCCACAGCTGGCTCGCTGTCGCCCCTCGGCACAACCGCGCGAACGCATTCGTGCCACAGGTCCCGCCTTCGTCGTCGTCTTCTACAGCTGGCTCCGCTGCCGCTCATCATTCCAGCATAGAATTTCACTTCTCTTGTCTTAATGGGGAGGCCGCGTTTACGGGGGTATGAGCCATTGCTTAAGGGGGTATGATCCATTCATTGTCTTACCGTGACGGACATATTTAAATTTGAAGCAATTTAATTTTGAAAAATCGCAAGCGGCAATGCGAAAACGGTTAACTGCGGGCACATACCATCAGTGATGTTGTTCTCTCCGTCGCAGCCAACCGTGTGTGTAACCTCATTAAGAAACACAAAGACCTAACCAATAATTGGGAAACACTTTAATGAACCGTCGGGATTAACACAGTAATAAACACCGGGGCTGCACGTTTCAGCTTCGCTGGTTAACCATCTGTACGAAGTGCTTAGGCAGTGATTCTTTTTTTCTGGCACCGAGGATGACGCTATTCCTAGTTTCTGCAGTCTTGGTCTGCACAAGAGCCCTGTAGGATCCGAGTCGACAATTCCATGTTAATCAGTTACCGTCAGTACAGAGCAGTATCTGGCGCTTTATTCCAAATTCCAAAATTATTCCGAGTTCCCCCGTGTACCTTTGATGAAAATCACTTAGCGCCTACCCCAGTATCTTTTTTCGCCGGAAAATAATGCCTTCGTTGGTTTTTCACGCCGGTTGTCATAGTTCACAACTTAAAATTGTAGCCCTTAATGAGGCGCGCCGTATTTACCATGCTACCTATCATTGCCAGGAAGTTGCGCCCTTTTTGTCACACCAATGTTTACGAAAACTAGTTACGCAAAGAGAGCCATTCAATGCTACAGCATTTCGGCATTCTTATCTCTTCTTTTCTTTAAGTATTTCTGATAAATCGCTTCTAATGTTACTTTCTCCGCAACTTGCAAGGCACAAGTACTTACAGCTGTGGAAACGGTTAGAGCAGACGAAAACACACTTAACTGGGTTGCATAATTGTTTTGCCCCATATACCTGCAGTTCATTTATGATAATTCCACAGTGGTAATCATTGCCGTTTGTTTTTTATTTGTTTTTTGTTCTTTGTTGTTTTTGGTGCCGGTGCCACTGTTCTGAAAGCATGCTATCTTTTGAGGAACAGAAAAATTGACTTCTAAGAACGCACTAATCCATTTATCCCAGCGAGGACACATGCACATGATCGACGCAAATTATCTTAGAGTTGTAACATAGTAAGGTTTCAAAATGTCGATTTTTCTCAGCAGTGACACACCAGCTGCTAAAAAAATCCAAGTGTTGTAACGCAAACAGTTGGGAAATTTCTATGCAAACCGTTAATAAAGCCCATGAAAAAAAATTTGAAATGAAAGTAATAAAAATCTTTACATTCCGCACGCCATCTCATCCAAATACGTTTTTTCTAAACAGATATTTTCTATCAACGCCCAAATCACAGACAAGACCGTTATTTATTTCAATAACACCGAGATTCGGAGAACGCCAACTTCACGAAAGATGCTGAGTGGCAAGATGCGATGACTGTAAGCGCAATCGTCGCGTCCTTCTTTTTCCGCGCTTTTTCTTTTTTTGCAAGAGGGCAAAACGGAATTTTGAACTAGTGTTACCCTACACGGGTTCAGACGTCGGATATTGTAAGAGGCAACATTTGACCAGCTTGCAAGCTTAGAAAGGAAGGGTATTCATATTACGATCACGTTCCACGAACGCTTCTCCAAAAGGTATCGCTTGGATTACTGCGAAACACCACTTTGTCGAAGTAGTTTCTCAATTTTACTGAAAGCGGAGTGAATTTTCAACCTTAGGTTCTATCCCCATCTCTTATTTCTTACTATTTTTTGCGTCCATAGCTATAAACCTTTCCATAAACACTTCGAATTTTTTCTTTTTTTACATTTGCACGGTTACAATTATTGAGGCTGTTTCTTCAAGAGCTCTACAAAAGGGACGCTCACGTAAGAAAAAACCTGTATGAGCTTGTGGAAGGGTAATATCTACTTGTTACCAAGCTAAGGCAATATATATCGTTGCGCTGAAATTTCTCAAAGCTTGGTGGCTTTTGTGAATATCAGTTACTACGAACAAGCCTCCTCATTCCGCACCCTTTGTTTTTTCACAATTGCTTTGGTAGTAGCTCAATTAGAGACTTTCTCTGTTTGTCAGTTATTGGGAATACTTAGAGCGATGGCTATAGCTTTCTCCTAACAGGAACGTTCACATTGGACCTTTCCTACGCAGTCAGGGCCTCATTTCGTCAGCCACGAAGTGATTTTTTTTATATTAAACAAAGTAAAATTCTCGTAGACATCTCCAACCTCATTTAAGGTCTCAAGTTCTTGCTTTTCTTACAAAATTGAGCGAACTCGTACAATCTTAAGAGCGGAAGCATTAACTTTGCAACTCCCTAAGTCGACCATTAATTCGGCAGCATTCTTGTCTCTTTGGTTTGTCATCTATATCCAAAGAAGTATCCACCGAAATAGCTACCTATTCAGTTCCTGCTCAGAATTCTCGCCGTCTCGTACAATATCTGTTATTTCATGCAACGCATGAAATAGGTTTTGTAAGCTGCCGTTTGTTTGCAGTATTCGAGCTCGCTATTTTATAGCGCTTCGCACCTAAGGACGGTATTCCAAGGTACAAGAAAAATATGCGAAAGTATCTTTTAATAATATCAGTATTCCAGGACATGGTGATGTCATTATGCTTCGCCGGCTACTCTTTTCTGGCATGATAGTTTCAGAATGTCGGAATTTATTCGCATTATATTAACGGTACATAAGTACATAGAAGTTCTCAAACTATATATGACTAATATGATCAATATATATACATATATATAATGCTCATAACAGACACAGCTATCACCAAAAGAAGAAACACACACACAGGCACACCACTCCTAAACTTTATATAAACGAAATATAAATGTCGTGATATCGAGATAAAAGTGGAGAAAAAAAGATGAAAGTAGAGCTTCGCTTTTAAGAAGTCGCACAACCCATCTCGCGATGGCGGCCGATGGTAATGAGTTTCGCATTGAATAAACATAGCGACACCGCGTATTTCCACTGTCGAAACAAGTTATGTGTGAGGCGTGTATTGCAGCACGACTACTCTTTCGCGAACCGATGATGATGATGATTGATGAGGATTGATGATGGTGATTTCATGGCATGCCCTTTGAAACGGGGCGGCGACAAATAGTGACCTAGCATGCTTGATTTAATCAGGCATGCTGAACATGCTTTTTATCTAGCATTTTTGTATACATTTCATTAATCCTTTTTCCCCCTTAAAATCTACCTTGTACCGCTACCTATGACTAAGATATCAAATCAGGTCGTATTAATCTTTTCCCTACTTTTTTTTTCCACCAATACTCTAAGCGTATCTTGCTTATCTCGACTGCTGACCGGTTGATACTTCCATCCACTTTAAGCCCAAGCGCATCTGGAAGGTGGACGTTACCTACTGTTCTCACTGGGTAAATCCGTTCTATTAGGACACTCAGCTCTATCTAGCGCCGCCGCCGTGAAGCCTGCGCGTCCTTCGAAAGGCATGACGCGAAGGTGCGTGCGAATGCTGGGAATTCTTCCTTCGCTTTCCGCACACTCAGTGGCACATACTCGGCGACCCAAGTTGGCAAGAGACTCATCGAAAAGTGGCACATGCATACCCACCACATTCGTGGCCCAGCCTTCTTAAGCGTGGAGTTGCTGTCCTTGAGAAATCCTTGTGACATGCGTTCGATTCTGCTCAGCATCGTCATTGGAGAGCGGAATATTCCAGCTGGCACACACCTAGTTACCCAAGTCGGCGTCAAATACGTTTATTGCAGGGTGGCACGGAACTGTTGGCAGATACCCAATTACACAAGCTGGCATCAAAGATATTCATTGAAGACCAGTGCCGACCGAGTGGCGCATACCGAGTTCTCCAAGTCGGCGTCAAATAGTTTCTTCAAACAGCGGTACTTACGCAGTCACGCATCTACGGTGACCCATGCCGACGTGAAAAAGGTTCGTTGAAAAGCGGCACGTATGTGCACTTTGCCACTTCCTCAGTGACCCAAATGGTGTATTGTTAGTTTCGAACCCCGTTATCTCAGCACAACAGCCTGCCCCATTCGAGCACGGACTACGGCAGACGTACATCTTCACTTCTTGCGTCTTGCAATGCTTGTCTATTCGGGAATCTGCCCAATGGCACTTGCTTATTCGGAGGAAACGGCAACGAATATACACATACCCCCTGGCACATGCGCAATCGCGCGTATCCTGTGGTCCAAGTTGCATACTCGGCAAAATAGCCGCAGCCAGTAGCCAACCGCCCGCAAAATTGGCGGAAGAGGCAACTGCTTGCGGTGCAAGAACCAAGACAAACCCATCAGAACACACCAACCAACCAACCGATGTCGTATCCACACTTCGCGTCAGAACTACTTAGCTGGCAAGTTAAAAATTCATTCAATTTTGGGCTTTTTGCATGCCAGAACCACGGTATGATTATGAATCCCGCCGTTGTGGTGCCCTCCAGATTGATTTCAACTACCTGGAGTTCTTTAATGTGCAACTGAATCTAGCTGAACGAGCGCTTTTGCATTTCACCGCCAAGGAAATGCGGCCGCCAAGGCCAGGTTCAAACCCACGATCTCGAGCTCTTGAGTGCAAATCTGTTGCTACAGGGCTACCGTGACGGGTAGCTTGACTGAAACACGCTTCGAACCTGTTGCACTTGAGATGAGGAGGATCGGCCGTCGTGAAATTTTTGCGAGTGCTGTCCGGTGGAACCTTATCATTTTTATTATGTAGGGTTGTGGCCACGCTTGTGCTTTAGTGCATGTGGTTGCGGACTGCTTCTCAACGTGCTGTGCAGTATGAGAAGCTGCGAAAACATATGGAAGACATCTAGAAGCCTGGTGTTCTACCTCTGCTCCACACCACCGGCTTCTAATCTGAAGGTCGTAAGCGCGAATCCTCCTCCCGTCTACTACATTTTCAGGCAATGAAGTGGCGCCTCACACCGGCAAAAAGAATGACGAGAGTTAGTGAGGCTATACTAGTCCAGGTGCAACCGAATTAGGAAGGCCCACTACGCTTCTTCAAAGTCATTCCCTCACCAGAACAGGAATTGGCCTCCCTGGTGAAGTATTCGGCCACTACCTCCCTCATGACTCCTGTAATTAACCCATGGACCCTCAGTCCCCAGCGGCTGCGGAGCACCTGACCAAGTCAGCGGTCAGACCTGCGACGCGGCAAAGGATGCTAACAATCTCTTGGTCCGGACAGGCCGCCACTGGAAATTGAACCTGGCAACGTTCAACACGCGCACCCTCTCGAGTGAGGCCAGCTTAGCAGGCCTATTAGATGAATTATCAGGTATTGCCTGAGGTTAGAAAGACTGGTGAGGCTTATAGAGTTCTGACTAAGGGCCCCGTCCTCTGCTACAGAGGTATTCCAGAAAAGAGAAAATTCAGTGTAGTATTTCTGGTCCATAAGGACATAGCGGGTAACATTGATGAGTTTTACATAATTTATGAGTGGGTAGCAGTCGTCGTAATAAAGCTGAATAGGAGGTATAGAATGAAGGTAGTACAAGCCTACGCCCCAAACTCCAGTCACGATGATGAAGAAATAGAGCAGTTTTATGAAGATGATGAATTAGCGATGAGAAAGGTGCAAACTCAGTATACTATAATCATGGGCGACTTCAATGCAAAAGGGGGGGGGAACAGGCTGGTGAACAAGCACTTGTTGACTGCGGCATTGATTCTAGGAACACTGGAGGAGAGATGTTGTCAGAATTCGTGTACAGGAATAGGCTTCGAATAAGGAATACATTCTTTAGGAAGCACAGCAACAGGAAGTGGACCTGGAAAAGCCCTAATGGAGAAACAAGGAATAAAATAGATTTCATACTCTATCTCGATCCCAGCATAGTGCAAGATGTAGAAGTGTTAGGTAGGGTAAAGTGAAGTGACCATAGGTTAGTGAGGTCTAGGATTTCTCTCAATTTTGAGAAAGAAAGAGTAAAATTAATCAAGAAGAAACAAGCCAACCTAGACGCAGTAAGGGTAAAAGCACACCAATTCCGGCTGGTGCTCGCAAACAAATATGCAGCTTTAGAACAGGAAGATAAGACAACATAGAGGTAATGAATGAAACCGTACCTAGGCTGATCTCAGAAGCAGCAATTCAAGTGGGAGGTAAGGCACCAAGGCAACCAGTAGGTAAGCTCTCCCAAGTGACAAAGGACCTAATAAAGAAACGCCAAAACATGGAAGTGGCAACTCGAGAGATCAGATGGAATTCGCTGAACTGTCAAAACTTATCAACCAAAAGAAAGTAAGGGATATTTGAAATTATAACGTGGAAAAGATTGAGGAAGCAGTAAAATATGGACGGCAGCATGGAATCAGTCAGATGAAAACTTGGCATAGGACAAGGCAAGATGTATGCACTGAAAGATAAGCAGGGTAATATCATCAGCAATTTCGCTGACATAGTAGACGCAGCGGAAGAATTCTATACTCAACTGTACCCGTTCCCAGAGCAGCCAAGCTACTTTCATTCGAAGTAGGGATGAACAAGATACAGAGGCTCCTTCTATAACTAGCGATGAAGTTAGAAGGGCCTTGCAAGACATGACCAGGGAGAAAGCTGCTGGAGAAGCTGAAATAACAGTCGATTTAATTAAAGATGGAGGAGATATCATGCTTGAAAAGCTTGCGGCCCTTTACGCGCAATGCACTCACGACTTCAAGTGTACCAGAGAGCTGGAAGAACGCCAACATTATACTAATCCATAAGAAGGGAGACGTTAAAGAATTGAATAATTATAGACCCATTAACTTGCTTTCAGTATTGTATAAAATATTCACCAAAATAATTTCCAATAGAATCAGGGCAACACATGACTTCAGCCAACCACGAGAACAGGTTGGCTTCAGGAAGGGATATTCTGCGATGGATCATATCCATGTCATCTATCAGGTAATCGAGAAATCTGTGGAGTACAATCAATCTCTCTGAATGGATTTCATAGCTTATGAAAATACATTTGATTCAGTAGAGATACTAGCAGTCATAGAGGCATTGCGTAATCAAGGAGTGCGGAAGGCATACGTGAAAATCTTTTCAAATATCTACAAAGATTCCAGAGGTACCTTCGTTCTCCAAAAAAAAAGTAGAAAGTTACCTATCAAGAAAGAGGTCAGGCAAGGGGACACAATCTCTCCAAGGCTATTCACTGCATGCTTAGAAGAAATATTTAAGCTCTTAGACTCGGAAAGCTTGGGAGTGAGGATCAACGGCGAATATTTCAGCAACCTACTGTTTGCAGATGACATTGACCTATTCAGCAACAATGGGGACTAATTACAGCTAATGATTGAGGACCTTAACCGAGAAAGTGTAGGACTGGGGTTGAACATTAACAGGCAGAAGACAAAGATAATGTTAAATAGCCTGGCAAGAGAACAAGAATTCAGGATCGCCAGTCAGCCTCTAGAGTTTTTAAAGGAGTACGTTTATCTAGGTCGATTACTCACAGGGGACCCTGACCAAGGGAAAGAAATTTACAGAAGAATAAAATTGGGTTGGAGTGCATACGGCAGGCATTGCCAAATACTGACTGGGAGCTTACCACTATCGTTGAAAAGAAAAGTGTACAATCATTGCATTCTACCGGTGCTAACATATGGGGCAGAAACTTGGAGGTTAACAAAGAAGCTCGAGAACAAGTTAAGGACCGCACAAAGAGCGATGGAACGAAAAATGTTAGGCCTAACGTTAAGAGACAGAAAGAGAGCGGTGTGGATCGGAGAGCAAACGGGGATAGCCGATATTCTAGTTGACATTAAGAGGAATAAATGGAGCTGGGCAGGCCATGTAATCCGTAGGATGGATAACCGGTGGAACATTAGAGTTACAGATTGGATACCAAAGGAAGCGCAGTCGCGGACGGCAGAAAACTAGGTGGGGTGATGAAGTTAGGAAATTTGCAGGCGAAAGTTGGAATCAGTTAGCGCAAGACAGAGGTAATGGAGATCGCAGGGAGAGGCCTGCGATCCTGCAGTGGACATAAATACAGGTTGATAAAGATGATGAAGGTATCTTACGTATCTACTCTAAAAGAGGCCGGTGCGCCGAGCTCATGGAGATGTGACGGGCTGTTTGTTTCTCTTAAATGTGAATAAAAGTTTCATTGCTGAGAGTACGTGTTCGGCGAACGCTTTGTAAAAATATCTAGCTGCGAGGCCTTACTGTCTATAATCTGTACATGTAAACATATGATCATCATGTTCTTCTTTAGTGTTGTTTTCGTCACTTTGGCTTGCTAGCCCTCAGAAGAGACGGCTTGCTCCCACTGTCGCATGTTTTGACGATAAGTGACATCACACACAACAAGTGACTGTCACGTTCAATATGTATGGCGGAATTATAAACGAAAGCTGGGGTGTGCGAAACCTGGACTATATGTACAACAACCTAGACGCCTGGTATATAGAGACACTCAAACTGTACTAAGAAATGCATTTTCGTTGTGTTAACCTGTTTCTCATTATCGGTAGAGGAGGTTGCTTAAGTACTTTATTATTTTAAAGCATGTTTTGAGAAAACTTGCCTTCATTAAAGCACGTTTATTTCAACGCAAAATAAATCCATTCCATGCGTAATACTACGTAACTTTTTTGAACCCTAGCTGCTTTTTCAGCTAGCATGGCAAAAAAATTAAGGAAAGAAAGAATTGCTCATAAAGAACGTTTTCTTTTTGTACGCCTGCATCTTGTGCTTGGTCATTTTCTTTGTTTTTCATATTTCTGCGAATACCTTTCTCTATCAAGTTTTCCACGTCATCTCGCACAGAAGGCAAGGTTCCCAGCGAGCTTTCACGTCGGCTGCCCAATAGTTTTCTATGAGCATGTTTTGTTTTTTAACAAACCTTCGCGGCATTCCGGATGCCTCCCATCCGTAAATTCCCCGTATCAGCCTTTCGCCATGAGCAAAGCGATTACGCGATCCCTCTGAAGCTATAGCGTAATCCAAGGCGAAGTATACGACACGTGGTTCGTAGTTTCTGCTTGGTCTTTATGACGTGTCCCTCTTGTATGTATTTTATCTTTCTACGCTTAGCTAGAAGGTTTCCTGTCTATTATTATGGCCGAGGTTTTCGGCACATACCCATCCTTTCTGCCTCTGTTGCAAAGTTTGCCCAGTACATCACGACCGTCGAGAGTCCCCCTTGTAAATATCGTGCACACTGCGTCTGGCAGATGGCTTTGAACGTAAGTTTCTGTGGTGACATGTACGCCAAAAGGAATAGGGTGTAAGAGAAGAAAAGACGGGATGTGCCAGACAAGCTTCAGCAAAAAAAAAAAAAAGGAAAAAGCAGAGTGCTTGCCTAAGCTTTGGGTGAGAACGATGCAGAACGAATGCTTCGGTAAAAAGCGAGTCATATAATATAGTCGATGTCACACGCCACGATATTGACACATATGTTTCTACCTCACTCCTGCTTGCAATTGCAAACTGTTACTTATAACTGATAAGTGAAAAGTAGAAAAGACAGGAAAGTGTTCTTTCTTTGACTCTTGGGCTTAGTCTTTCGATTTCAGTTTTAGCGGAACCTGTTTCTTCTCATTTTCCGTACCAATGGGGTGCAGAACGTCAGAGGCATGCTCTTTCGGCAATTTGTGCCCGCCTATCCTTCCTTCCTTCCTCCCTTCATTCATTCATTCATTAATTCATTCGTTTCATCCGTCCATCCGTTCTTTGGTCCGTCCGTTCGTCCGTCCTTCCGTCGTTCTGTCTGTATGCTAGAACAAAGACTCGCAAAACATTCCTCTTATCGTGCTTGCTGTTTTAGTGCAGTAGCATTAGGAGTGTCAACGTGCTTGCAATTAGGGAAAAAGTATACGTGTGGAAATTGTGGGAAGCTGGTCACGTGGTAGAGGTATAGAAGGGATGGAAGAGCTTAGAGTACCGTGGGTGTTCTAGAAGCCAGTCGGAGCTGGGAAGGAGGGAGGCAGAGAGAGCACCGCAGTCTGCGAATAAGCGCTTAAGAGAGGGAACATCGAATAAAATTCAATGTTCTATCCCAAGGTGTTCAGAGATGTGCCGGTCAGACGTGAACATAACATCAGGAACGAAGGGAACATCAGGAACGAAGGGAATAAAAAGAGGCTGAGATCGAAATTCCAAACTGACAAATAAAAATAAACTCAAAGGGGACCTTCCTGGTGCATTTCATTTTTGATTGGCTGTCAGCTCCTCGCGCCTTAGTGCCTCATCAAAAACAGGCTACACTTGGGCTGGCTATTCTGTTGAGAGTGCTTGCAGGCACATGAATGACAAAAGACTGGCAAAGAATGTCTTGTAGGCCATTTCAGTTCGCGCTGCCCTGCTCTTCTGCGAAGGGAAAAAGGATATGTGTGAGGCCAAGCTGTCAAATCCAGCTTTTTCAAGAGATTACTAGATGTGTGGTAGATGGAGGCGTCGACCAATCTACATGTGCCCCTTCTATATCTTGTTCTTAACCAATTCAATTTATTCTTCACAATCTTGTTTAGTTAGACAAACTTAACGTCGCAAGTTTTAGGTCTCCGTTTGACATGATGCATTCTTTCTGATTTATTTTTCTTATCAAAGCGAAAACAGAGGAACAAGAGGTTCAAAAGTGTTATGAAAATTCTCTGTAATTTCTCCCTCAAGGTCGTAAAAGGAAGTGGTTCTGAAAGAGAGCATCTCTTGGGCCTGCATGCTTGGATAATTGGCGGACCTTTCTTTGCCAAGATGTTCATATTTTTGTTATAGAACCGCGCTAGGATTTGAAGTAATGAGCCCAACAGTATGCTTTGAACAAAATGTCGTTACCTGCGTGTTTCGGTTATATGGGATAATCATTTTTATCTTTTACAGAATTAAAGATAGAAACACATGTGACAGATAGCATAATTTCTTTTATTCATCGGTAATATTCAAAAAGGCAGGCATTAGTTGCACGAGAAATTGGAGCATATTATCAAATAATTCAACAAGATTCACTAATTCCTAATAATTACTTTACGGCACATATTGCAGTTTTGGAATTGTATCCGGTTAGCTTGCAAGGCATATCCGCTAATAACAAATTTTTAGGAAGGCACGGGCTTCGAGATATGCGCCATTAAACTAGCGTTAAAAATACACTGTTATTCAAATTATACTTCTTGAACAAAACGCTTTTTCATGTATTGAAGCACAAAAGTAACTGAAACACCCATGTATTTCATCGCACACTTTGGCAATGAATATCTCGAAACTGGTGTCAACCTGAAAATTCATTCTAAGCGGATACGTCTTGCAATATCACCGATTACACTTCGCATATCGCTTTTTCTTTTTTTTGTTTCTGTTTTTTAACACCGGAGGTGTTTATGCCGAGCGTAATCTGTCTATCGTCAACAGAAAATGTGGACCGATCCTGGTGGCAGTGCAGAAAGGGTCCAAGCGCAATGGCACATACCCCTGTGAACTAGCGAAGCTAAGCCTGGCTAAGCCTAGCTACGCATGGTTGGGAGTACGTAAACGTAGTCAGTCATTGATAGCCAAATAATAGCTAATCGATAATTGACAAATAATCAATAAATTCCGGAAAATGCTGGGGATGACTTGGTAGTGCTTTCGTGTTGCATCAACCTATATTTATGTCCACTGCAGGACGGAGGCCTCTCTCTGTTATCTTCAATTGCCCCTGTCTTGCGCTAGCTGATTCCAACTTGCGCCTGCAAATTTCCTAACTTCATCATCCCACCTAGTTTTCTGCCGTCCTCGACTGCGCTTCCCTTCTCTTGGTACCCATTCTGTAACTCTAATGGTCCACCGGTTATCCATCCTAAGCATTACATGGCCTGCCCAGCTCCATTTTTCCCGCTTAATGTCAACTAGAATATCGGCTATTCCCGTTCCTTTCCCTGATCCGCACCGCTCTCTTCCTGTCTGTTAACGTTAGGCCTAACATTTTTCGTTCCATCGCTGTTTGTGCGGTCCTTAACTTGTTCTCGAGCTTCTTTGTTAACCTCCAAGTTTCTGCTCCATATGCTAGCACCGGTAGAATGCAATGATTCGTAGACTTTTATTTTCAACGACAGTGGTAAGCTCCCAGTCATGATTTCGCAATGCCCGCCGTATGCACTCCAACCCAATTTTATTCTTCTGTAAATTTCTTTCTCGTGATCAGGGTCCCCTGTGAGTAATTGACCTAGATAAACGTGCTCCTTTACAGACTTTAGAGGCTGACTGGCGATTCTGAATTCTTGTTCCCTTCCCAGGCTATTGGACATTGTCTTTGTCTTCTGCATATTAATCTTCAACCCCACTCTTACACTTTCTCGGTTAAAGTCCTCAATCATTTGCTGTAATTCGTCCCCATTGTTGCTGAATAGGACAATCTCATCTGCAAACAGAAGGTTTCTGAGATATTCGCCGTCGATCCTCACTCGTAAGTCTTCCGAGCCGATGAGCTTGAATACTTCTTCTAAGCATGCAGTGAATAGCATTGAAGGGATTGTGTCTCCTTGCCTGACCCCTTTCTTGATGGGTAATTTTCTACTTTTCTCGTGGAGAACCAAGGTTGCTGTGCAATCCTTGTAGATATTTGCCAAGATATTCACGTATGTCTCCTGTACTCCTTGATTACGCAATGCTTCTATAATGCTGGTATTTCTACTGAATCAACTGCTTTTTCGTAATCTATGAAAGTCATATAGAGAGGTTGATTGTACTCCAGAGAATTCTATATTACCTGATTGATTACATGGACATCATATAATCCATGGTAGAATATCCCTTCTTGAAGCCTGCCTGCTCTCTTGGTTGGCTGAAGTCAAGTGTTGCCCTGATTCTAGCTGATTGTCAAGTGTTGCCTGATTCAGTATTCTATAAAATATTGAGCAAGATAATTTCCAATAGAATCCAATAGTAGTGCTTAGCTAGCCCAAATACGTGGTCAATACCTTGCGATAGCCAATCGATAGCCAGTCAATAGCTAATCGATAATCTACAAATAATCAATAAATTCCGGCAAATGCTGGGGATGACTTGGTAATGCTTAGCCTAGCCCAAAAGTCAGGACTAGCTATGTGCCTATCAGCTCCGCTGTCACTTTACCAATGCGCCTCCAGTGCAAGCTACGCAGTTTGCTTTTTTTTTTTGCTTGCACATGCGCGCATATTCACACAAAGCAATGCGCAACAGAATGCCTTCCTCGAGATATCTCTCACACTTCATAAAAGAAAACTAAACCCAGTAAGGTGGAGTAAAAATGGCAGTAAAATCGAAAAAGGGGTGCACAAATGTGCAGGTATGTGTTCCGGGTTTCTTGTTGTTTCAAACATTCCACGAAGGAAGACTTTTTCTAGAGTTCTAAGGAAAAAAAAATAAAACAAAGAAGCGTGCCGCGACAGCTTCGAAGCCAGGCGGGCTGTGGCAGACATCGAAATATACGAATGGCGCAGAACGAAATAAATTACAGATTCCTTGCACGTCACCCAGCGCTGCGTCTCAATAGGAACAAAAACGGGTGGCGTAAGGGATCCTTCTCACTGACGCCCCTCAGCCGCTCTTCTGTTTCTATCGTCAACGCAGCAGACGAGACGACAAGAACAAGAGCAGAATGAGCACACTGTAACCGGATATTAAGAGTGACTTGGTGCCTGAACTTTCCCACTTCAACAGGAGCCAGTGATCTCGTGGGAATAAACTTCATTCTCGATGGCGCAATACTGCGGATATATTTTGCAGTATGCAGCAGGTTCTAAGCGCAGTATGTGCGCCGATGAAAGAAGGCAAAAGAAACGCAAAGCGCGACACGT
Organism: Dermacentor silvarum; assembly: GCF_013339745.2. Taxonomy (NCBI): domain Eukaryota; kingdom Metazoa; phylum Arthropoda; class Arachnida; order Ixodida; family Ixodidae; genus Dermacentor; species Dermacentor silvarum. The sequence goes on from NC_051163.1 coordinate 12,602,802, forward strand.
AGAAAACTTTTCTGGACAATGTTTGTTCCAGAATGCACTTTGAAGCTATAAGTGTTTCTGACGCGGGGGTATCGAAGCGACCTAGCTCTCCTGCAGTATGTTGAGCGCTATACGCTGAACAAATGGAAGATTAGCACAACACAGCGCCAAGTTTCGAGTAGCAAACGTCAAGCGAGCGTGTATTTTTAACAGCGTCTGTGCCGCCTGCGACTGCGTTGCCTCGCAACCACCTCGCGGAGCGTCGCGCGCTATGCTCGGGAGAGAGAAAGAGAAAGTGAGAGCGAGAGAGAAACAAATTTGAGCAGCACCAACGAGGCAACGCGCAGAGGTGTTGCCGACGCCAACCGCGCTTCTCCGTTTCCCCGCATTAGCGCCGAACGCTCGCGGTGTCCGTCACTGCAGCAGGCGCCGTGACGTCATCTCGGCATGTCGTCTGCTGCGCGCCACCCGTTCACTGTACATAGCTTTCGCCCCACTTCCCCTACGTGTGCTTCGCGAGGCGTTCCCCGATGCCACGGACCACGAGGACATGCTTATACACTTCGTAACTTAGCATCACTTTGTATAGCCAGGACCAGCTAGGAACCGATCAGCTCCGCTGTGCCTTTAGCCTTGCGCCGCTAGTGCAAGCTACCCAGATTTTTTTAGACATGACGCTGAGACCGTCTTCTAAACATGTCTGGAGGCAATAAGTGGGATTGCAGAATGCGCAGTTCATTTTGCTTCTAGCATTTCTCGCGCCTAAGGTTTTCTGTCGTCTGCAGTGAGTAGCACGTGAGGGCACCGAGAAAATTTTGATATACCGGGCGTCCAGCTATTTAATTTCAGCCAAGGTTTACAAATATGTCAAAGCATTCAAGGAGGGCGCTATCAAATGCATGCTGTTGGCTATTGTATAGAACAAGTCACGCAGTTTTTCGTATTCTGCCTAATCGTTTGATTAGCAATAATTATTTACTAATATCAAAAGTATTAACTTCATAGCAACACTTCAAATTGGAAAGTTATAGAGCATTCTAGGAAATATATAATTCAACAGCTTCGAACTTACTGCTTGTTATGTAATTGTTTTTTTTTTTACGTAAAGAAACTTGAGATACATGGAAAAAGAAATATCACATGACATGCCCCCTCTTGCGCGGCGCGATTGAAATGTTCTAATACGTGCTCCGTATACGAATGAGCACAGCATTTCGATTGGTGCGCTGCCACTTAAAAAGTTATAAGCGGTGATGTAGGCCTCAGCTTACGATTGACGCCAGTGATGCATTCCCTCGCGGTGGTTCGCAACAGAGATAAGCAGACCAAGCTTATATCTGAAGCAGCGGAACAGGCTGTACCATGGCTTACTCGTCGCGCGGAGCCTGAACATAGGTTTTTGGCCACCTTTATTGCCAAGGAAGTATGATGATTCCCGCGATCGAGATAAGAACGATTGACTGAAAAGCGCTTAAGATGTCAATTTGAATACAATTACGGGATCTAACGGCCCAAGGGAAGACACCGGCTATATAAGGTAGGACGTAGCGGGAGACTCTGGGTAATAATTTGGACAACCTATGGTTTGTTAAATCCCGGTGCACGAGCGTGTTTCTATTCCTAAGTCGTACAAATGCGCCTGCTGAGGTCGGTATTCAAACCCACGACACCGGATACTCCGGAGATATAACCAAATAACCATTGCAGTGGGCCCATTTAATTAGGAGCGCCGGAAAAGTGATCTCGGCAATAAAACTCGTGACGCTGTAAAACATAATAGCAAGCTTCGAGGCTTGCTGTTTCTGTTAAATAGAAACGCACTTGCGGAGTTAAGCATGATCGCTCTTGTATACCGATTAGTGCGTAACTCAATGGTCCAGAAATCATTTATTACTGCGAGATATCTGGGGATTTAGGAATCGAATTGCTCCAACTATAAAACTAGAACTTCGGCGTTAAAGGAACATTCCCGCTGACATGCAATATGTGCGATAGGCGTCCAGAATATGCATGACGCGCTGGTTTTATTCATCAAAATTTTAGACATTAGACAATTTTTGCTCAGAACTAAGTTCTTGCACGACCAATTCCGCAGCAAGGACAGTTTAATTATTATTATTAGTTAATTATTAATCATATTAATTAATTAATCTATTATCTCACCCGTCGCCGTGGCTCCAAGGATATGTCGTTTTGCTGCTTATGTCTACCTTTATAGTTCAACCTACGGCCATGACGGTGATGGTCCAATGGAAGCAGAATTCAAAAGCACTGATGTATCGAGCTTTTGGTAAACATTAACGATGCCAAAGTAATCAAAACTATCCCAAAGCCCTCCATTTCAGTCACTAATAGGGCCTGTGTTGCTTTCGTACAGCAAACAACATAAGTGAATCAAGCGACAAGTAATTCATTCATTTATTCCATTAATTCATCGCACTCCATCATTAGCACCCATACATTCAACCCCAGTGTACCTTAATTCTGCGAACCAGAGAACGAATACACTGGCAGATCGCCTCCTGTCAAGCGTGAGTGCTTATGCCGGCTACGCACAATTTTGTTACATGGGCCTTGAAATGTTAGCTTTACTTGCTTTCAGGCTCCGAATATTATCTTTTCGGGCATATACTCATTGTAAAAACGACCAGTGAAGCAACTTACACAGCTTGCTCTTCTTGGACCATATACATTACAGCGTATTTTAACGGATACTGCCAAAGAAAACAAATCACGAAAAACCAAGAGCCATCCGAGAGGTGTTGCAGAGAAGGGTTTATTATCTGACGGTCCTTATCAAGAGAGTGGCGATTAATAAACATGTCCTAAGGTAAAAGTCTTGATATGATTCAACACATTTGTTTCACGTATAGCGCTTTACGGCAAAGCACTGCCTTACTTCAGTCAGCTTTTGACGATGTCGATCCTTTAATGCACCTCTGCAGGAAAATGTATAGGCACGTTTCTCATCGAAATTGCTTCTTAACCCTAGAGAGGTGTATGTTGTACTAAAATGTAAGACAAGCGCCCTGCGTGATTTCGTATCTGGCAGGTGCTTGGAGAACACGGTTGTGGGTCTGGTAAAATGCAGCTTTCATCTTTGTGCTATTGAGTATTGAGCTTTTGGGTCAGTCACTGGAGCACCATGCCTGTTTTGTAACAAACATCCAGAATGTTTAGGCTACAAAGCTCTAGTATCCCAGCGACGAAACATCCATCGGTATAATGCACGGCCAGAGGTTACACGATAGGGAAAGACTTGAGTCAATTTCTTATATTGAGTTATTAATGCGCTCTTCAATTCACATGCTGCGTTATTACACCATGTAACCTTTTTTATCGTTGTACTTCATTTATTACAATGTGTTATCTTATGTATTATTTGGGATATACGGTTGAAAATGATTCAGCGTCCCCATCTAATACGAACAAACATCAACAAGCAATACTAAACAAATATTGCTGAAATTAACAATATTTTTTAAATTTTACATTCCCAGAAATATCTCACCGTGCAATTGCTGAAATGTAAACTTAATTTAGAAGCATATACAGGCGATATCGATTTAGCGAGAATATAAATCAATACGAGAAGCACCATTCTTCGCCATTTAACCATGCATGGTTTCGCCATTTTCGTCTGAACTTAGTGGACCAGCTATCTGACTGGACTATATAGTACCGGCAAATAAACGTGTAGAGAAAAATTGGCATCGACCTAACAGTTGCACTAAGCTATACAGGAATCCCATGCGGATTTTCCAGAAAGAAAGCTCTGCACTGAAGAAAGGTTCTTCCTGGCCCGAAGGTCGAACACGGGACCAACTGCCTTTCCGGGGTGGTTGGTCTACCATCTGAGCTACCTGTAAACTAGCAGAATGCAGGGCGAGGCAGAATTAATCGACAAGCTCGAAATTCAGGGCCACAGAACATGCCAGATCGGAAGTGCTTTCTCTTGAGCTATAGTTCGTGCATGTCGAACGTTCAAGAATTTAGCGCCAGAAAAGCGATCACAAAGATGGCAGCACATTGACAGGGCGAGCGCTTCGTCCCATCCTAAGTCCTGCCTTTTCTGTGATTATGTTTCTGGCGCTAGATTAGGATAGTTCTGCAGAAATTTGCGAGATGTCTGAAGTTTTATGATAGGAAAAAATTGGCATCTACCTAACAATAGGAGGTCAATGTTTAGTGGCCAGGCAATGTAACATTGTTTTCAACTTACCGCCCAACCAAACTGTAGGAGGTGTAATCATGGTGTGCAAGCTCTGCGTTTAACTCATTAGAATTACTAGCAGTTAGCAATTAGCCTATAAAGATCTTCACCATGCGCCTTTCGATATAACTAGAAATCATGTATTTGAAATTAATTTGCCTTAAGTTGTCCTGGGCTTTCTCTCAAGCCTGTCTCGTATAGCACTTTTTTTATAACTTCTATTCTGCAACTGCACCGTCTCTTGCAGTCAGTTACCACTCGGCACACTTACTATTTTCTTTTCTTACATGGAACACAGTCATGTTATTAAGATAGCACTTAATGGTTAGTCATAAACTTTGAGCGCACCCATACACGCACACATGTGCACACGACCGCACAAGCACACTCATGTGCAATCACGCAAGATCTCGCAGACTTACACGCTCTCACGCAGAAGGCCCGTTCAGGCTAGGTTTGCGGGCCATTCTCCAGGGAACAGTTAATTACTATTGACGTCATTATATCTGCATTATTTTAAATCACAGAATGCAAAGCGCTTGAAGGGACTCGCCACACATCTGTTTATCATTAAAATCCTAAGTGCAAGATCTGATGGGAAATCTTAGGAGTAATTAGCGGCAGAATACTAAATATACATACAGACAGGCTATGCGGGCCATTTGAGCGCTTTTTTAAGGTGCCCAATGCTGCGCTTGGTTTCTACCCTCAGTGCGAGAAATACTTGTCAGTGAAAAATAGGCTGGCCCTTTAAAAAAAAACGTAAAAGCACATGCCCATAGCAAGATCGCGAGAAAATATTTCACATTTGCCCGGTTTCGAAGCATATTTACTGGCTCATTTCTCTGTAGCTCGTAAAAATAGCCTGGCATACTTGGAAGCAGCACCACCATCTCGCTCCTTTTATATTGCCCTTGTCTCAAGTCTGAAACCTTCACTTTCTCCAATTAAACCGCGTAAGTTTCCCATCTCTTTGCCTGTTTCTTCTTTCATCTTCATTAGCGGGGAGCAACGCGATTATTGCGTGACTAACGGGTTGCAATTTATCAAACTAGCTGACAATCTCGAAAGGCTAGAAACTACTTTCGTTGAAGAACCATGTAAATATAAAAATGCGGCTTAAAAGAACAAACGGTCGCGGAGAAGTTAAATGATGAGGTTTTTCTCAGAACGATCAGTTACGGTCATAGAGAGCGAAAGGCTTGCACATAAAATAAACAGTCAACCCCTGGTTCGCTGCAATGCTATATTGCGTGTGTGGTCACCATGTGGTTCGGCTGACTGAGGGTCGAACAAGCAGAAAGATTGTAATTAGTTCGGCATAATGGCCTTTGCCGTTATGCAAATCAGTTGTTTGTTAATCAGTTGCATGTATTTTTTTTCTTGGCGTTGCAGATTACATGCGATGTATACCAACAAAAGTAAGATTTCTGAAAATATTTCCATGCAGTCCGTTTTATTTAGAATTTTTATTTCTATGCAAACGTGTTATGACTTTCTGAACATACGGTATCTTGGAAGAACAAGCCTATAGAAAAGCTGATATTCTGGAATGAGTGTATGTTAAATTTACTGTTCTGAACAAATTTTTAATAGAGTGCTTCTGAGTGAGTGACTAAAGCAGGCTTTACGCGCAAATACAACAAGAATTATTTGGAATTATATTCCTCGGGAGCACAAAATTGCTGAGGCAGCGTTATCCTGAACGACCATTTCTTAGCAAATTTTTAAAAATCATTATAGACGTTTTCTGTGAAGACTCTGCGACTCTCTCTTGAGAAAGAGACGAAGTTTAATGACATTAAAGGCGGAGAGGGCGGTTTGAGGTACAATCCGCTGGCCAACTGCTCTGCGCTAGGGGATGGGGAACAAATAAATATAGATAGAAAGAAAGAAAGGTGCGTCTGATGGTTCACGATGACCACAGACCGAAGATGCAAAACACACAAAGGCAAGTCTACTTAAAAAGCCTAGTCCAGACCTGTAGTTTTTAAAATGTCAAACATTGTCTGCGGGGCTGGAAAACTATATGTAAAGTCACACCAAGGTCCCCAAATATAACCTTTAGAGAGAAAGGAGATTAACCAGATGCGAGTTTCTGATTTCGTACCATTCCCTCGGCTGGTGGAAATATGGGTTGGAAAGGGACCAAGAGAGGGACAGAAAAATAATGCAGTCAGTTCCACGAAGTGAAATCTGTCGAAACAGCGGAGCTGTGGTCGTTTTGTTTCTGCGATAGTCGTGCATGTTTCTTTTTTTCGCTGTAGTAGTATTCGTTTTAGACTGAAGTAACTACCACATCTCTGCTGTTTCGACAGATTTCACTTCGTGGAACGGGCTGCATTTTATTAGTGAGACATGAACATCAAGGTAGGGTAGAAAACGCTTATATTTTCTGCCTAATCCCTCTCATTAGAAATCAGAGAACTTAATTTTCACCATTTATGGTGGCCGAGGTAAGACTAGATGTTGGAGAAGTTGCCACCTGTCCAAACCGTAAACTAGCAACATGAACAACTCCCGATACAGCTTTGTGTTGCTCAATACATGCTACATAAAAGTGCTTTTCCGAGCGTGAAAGAAGCCCGTAAATACATGCAAAATTGCTGCGCTACTGGCCGCTCGAGGCCCTTCTTGTGTATTTGCGGGCTTCTTTAATGATCGGAAAAACAGTTTTATGTTGCACGTATTGAGCAACAGAAAGATGTATCGGGAGTTTTTCATGTTGCTCTACAATTTTATGATTGACACTTCTTATATAATTATAATATTTCAGAAGTTGAATAATTTATTACTACTAATTATCTGATCAGGCGGAATGCAAAAATATTATCTAAATATTTCCAAGCAAACATTACCTTTGTTTCGCCCAGCTACATAGCATTTGCATAATTTTAAAGTTCGGCTCAAATTACGTGAGACACCCGGTATAACAAGTTTATTGAAAATGCTCTCCGTGCGAACCTTCCAAGTCATTGCTGACCGTGGCTTCTTCTGCTGTCTTGCGGAATAGCTCAACACGGGACAGAACAGACATAACGAGTTGGCGTATACGTACTGCTGTACTGTATCTGTACTGCTACGGATGCACCCGTCACCGGCTCTGTTAATTAGCTAATTACTCAATGAAACAAGCCCTACCTAAATATGCTCACTGCAATAAGTACGCGTGTTTAAGTCGCATATCGTTTCTTTATTAAACCGAGGTAAATTCTCTCGCTTTCTTAATCAAATAGTATTTGAGCTCACTTGCACGAACACTTATCTCCTGCCAACGACAACTCTAGCCTTTTGAAACGTACGTGGTCTTGCCTCTCAGAGCCTTGTGGCGCCTGAAGGTTTAGACGCTGCAGTAGGTGGTGGCGCTGGGTAGCTTTTCTCCGTCGCCTGGGCTGACATATGGGGCGGGGGGGGGGGGGGGGGCGTTCATCACCGAAGTTCGCTGCGTGTCACTTGCCGAGATGCGCCATTTTGTCTTGCCGGCTCACCGCATCTTCGCTTAGACCGGCTCCCATAGTGCGTGTGGTTTGCATGATTTATATATCGTAATTTTAGCAGTGTACGTAAACCGTCGCCTGTGGCAGATCGCACAATTCCACTTGGTGGGCGGGAATAGTCAGAAAAGCGGACATTGCGTACATTGCGGCAAATGGACAATATTTGACTAAATAACGTGTAAATAACAACTTAAAGCTCATTATAGCAATTTACGAATTGTAGCCAGCAAAATCGCTGGTCATATCGCCTTGGATTTTTGGAGATGACACGAGTTTCGAGATAGGCGTTTGCAAATTCTGCAGCGAAATGCATTGGCCTTCCCGTTGTATTTGTCCTCAATGCTTAAGAAGGCGTTCTGTTAGGAAAGTGGAACAACAAGTGTAAATTACTGCAAATTTGACAGCGCTTATGTCATGACTAGTTCTAGTTTAAAAATATTCCAAGTGGACGTGCGTTGAGAATGCACAGGCTCTAATTCGTAAATTTTAACATGTGCTCTAGAGAAATTAGTTTGAAAACTAATAATGAAGTTTAGTTCAATATTTAAATACGCTGCCTCACGCCATTCGCTAGTGAAAAGTTCAGCTTTCTCAAGCATAATTGTAACATTTTTTCTTTTTCTTTTTTTTTGCGGTCTGTAAATCCGTGCCTATGTCTGCTTTTGCTGACTGGCTCACGTAGCACTCCGAACTCTCTTAATGCAATATACCAGCATCATTCCTCTAAAATCGTAAAAAAAGAAAGATGGTGCGTGTATTTCCGATTTTAGAGTCTATGTATCCAGGTGCAAATGAAATTATAACAGATAACACACAGATACAGACACAGTACCGCAGATTGCGCCACAACCCTGCACAGCATTTGCAAATGCCGAATGTTGTGGCGCCATCGAAATGCTTTCCCGACGAGGGGCCGTCTCTAAAAAGCCAAGCAACGTCAAAACATGCAAGTGATCTGAACATCACTTATACATCGCGTATGCATTGCGATGGTTGATTTTGCCCTTTATTTCTTGCTGTCACGACGGAACGCGCGTCCCACGGGCCAATTACAATCGAAGCAGGTAGCATAGACACCGTCTTTATATTACGCAGTCATGGTAACTGGAGGGATACGCGTAACAGCAAGCTTACCAGAGCCCGGTGATCTCCGCGCATGCGCATTTACGGCATCCGGTGTCGGTAACAGTAATGGTAAGATGTTAACACCTTGCCACGACTCTTTATTTTTACCTTACGTGAGTGCACAACGGCCCAATCACTAAAAATAGTGCGTCAAAAGCAAGCTTTAGAGTGTGTATATAGTGAGCTGAGTAATTATGTACTATAAACAGTAACAAAAGAAAATGGTGTAATAAAAGATACGAGAATTCAGAACAGCATCGCCAGCGCTTTTGACAATAATTACCCTAAAGCTTGGACACATTACGTGCCTTAACCCCTCTATCTAGCTGTCACTGTGGTGTAAATAAACTCCCCTGCAGAAGATTCATGTTGCACGAAAGGGCCTCATCCTGCGTTTAACAGCCATGGCAGCGTTTTAAACCTCTCCTTGCTCGCTTCTCCCTCTAAGGGTTTCGCGTAACGAGACCCGTAAACAGCCAGAGCGAATAAAAAATAAACGTTTCCGCAAAACAGAAAACGCAGCTGACACTAGCAAAGTGAGAACTTGGCATGCAAGGCTGCAACCTCGAGGGCTAGGCAACTTTGATTCACCCCTTATCTTTATTGCCGCATAAGTTGGAGACAATAAAATCGGCTGTGCAGCAAAGAAGCATCTAGTGCTAGGGAATTTGTGTGCTTTCCGGGCGCTGAAAAATTCCAGCGCAGTTTCTTTTCTCGCACTGAGAGTTGAGCAAAAAAATGGAAGGGCACAGCCACTAGCTTAAGAAATATGGTGAGCAGCATTCCAAAGATTAACCCTCGAACCATTAAACTGCAAGTATGCCGCTCACAGAGTTCCGCAATTTACAAAGCTGTGTACAAGGACTGCCCTTGCAAATGACATGCAAATGACTTTTGGCAAGACTTTAGGTATTCTTTTCGACTTGTTTTAGATACACATTCCTGCCAAAATGTCAGCAAGAGATTACACCGCCTAGCGTGATGGACGTTTGCGTATGTGAACGTGTTCACATTTTACGGGCAAGGCAGGCCCTGCTTACCTAGAACAAGCGTTTGCATGTTTGCATGCTTTTGAAAATTTTTATCAGGCATATATAGGCTTTGCACTTTGAGATTTATATCTATAGTAGAGAGCAGCATGTAGCTGAGGCACTAGCCATCATGTTACATGTATAACATAGGGCCTAAAGCTCAGGTTATTCTACTATATTGCCCCTGCAAATTTTGAATAACATCAATAGTACACTAAACGGACACTAAAGAATAAAAGATGGACATCTAAAGAGACACTAAAGATTAAAAAAAAGATTCAAGAGGAATTCGGATAATTCCACGCCATACGCTCCAGCCGGTAACTCAACCTGGTCCGATTCATCTCTTAAAAATTGGGGACATTTATAAACTCTAACGTAATTTATTCCCAAGCTATATTGTTCGAAACACATTTTTTGCCGGCCTGAACGTTATTTCAATTTTACCCTTAAAAGCAATACATGATGTAGGTATAAAAATAAGTCATAGAAGAAATATTCTTAATTTCAGAGAAAACAAAAATTTTGTTTCACGACCTTATAAAAATGTTGCTTTACTATGCGCTCTCCTTTGTAGGCTCTGACTTTATTTTTATTATACTTATGATTCGCGTAAAAAGGTTAACTTGTGGCGTTTATAAGGTGTTTTATAAAACCTATCCCGAGCGGTGTTGAATGAGCGGGTGGAATAGATTAGCATGCAACAACCACTAAAATATTAGAGAGAAATCATCCCATAATTGCAAAATTTGCAACTGTATCATATTTTCCACTGTAAAATGCGCATTGAGGTGGTCCACTTGAAAATTTCTAAGGTTAAGTATTTCGTACAAGGACACCTAGCAATTTGTTTCAGAGCTGAATGTTATTTACTGAATTATGTTTTAGTCAACTGCGAATGAAACTTTTCATGTTCGGGCGAAGTTCTCCATGTAAACAATAAAAACGTTCGATGGCCGAACACGCTTCTAATGCCGGAAATTGGTTCTATATATCTCAGCGTGCGACCCACAAGCTTTATTTCAATAGCCTTGCAACAGCCGGGTTCAGTGAAATTCGCAAAGGCATTCCGCCGCCCCTGTGGAGATTTGCGGTACAAAATATGAGGTTGGCAAATATTTGCTTCTTAGCAGCAGTAGAGAAAAAAATTATCTGCGCTTACGAAATGGCAGGTTGGCGTGCCTGCTTTGCTTGTTGTTTCGGGTTTCAAGACTGCGTTGTCGGTTCTTGGTATGTTACGTACTTGAACTTATCGCATATTTGTGAAATTTTTTGGGCCCGCATTCCGGCGGGTATTGAGGAGGGGATAAGGGAGGTAATCTCCGCAGCACTTCAAGTGCAATGCAATTTTTATTTGTTACTTTAGAATGTTGTCTGTGAAGTTGACATTCCTGACCACAGGGTCTGTACAAACATATCGACACATATAATAGCGAAATATTCGAATATAGTAAGGTAAATATGACGTAACAAAACCAAGATGTCGCTGCAGTATATACCAGGAAGAATATAAAGATAATGTAAATAATAATGAATGCCAGCCAAGAAAGCCAAAATTAAGTATAAAACACATAGATGTCAATTAAAAGAAAGAAAAAATAGGCTTGCTCCTAGAAATTACGAAAGCGCTGTTGACTACGTTTTGAAGCTCTATGAAGTGGCCACAGTTCTTCGTTACACAGCTGTGAGGCTTACAAAGTTAAACCTAGGTATACATGAATAAAGTCGGTTACTAGCAACAGTACAGAGAAACGTCCAGATTCTTAGGCATTTCTGAAGCACGGCAAAAAATTCTCAAGTTTTTTGACCGGATTTTCTCATGCTTGCCAGGCGACAAACTTTTTTTTATTTGTAAATCTGCCTTTAGGAATTATAGAAGGATATTGTTGCAAGTACACAGATATCTATTCCGCGAAGGAGGTAAAATCGGGAATAATAAAAGGGTACGTGAATGAAGACAAACTTTGCGGGAATAAAGTGTACATTAGGAAAACCTTGCTGGGTTATTATACAAATACATGAGTTTTCCCTTAAAGTCATTCAAAACACATTTCGCATTTAGTGCTGCTCTCTTCTCGCTCAAATTTCGCGACAGGATCAAATTTTGTGATGCGGATTTTTTAATATACCATGTGTCCCAGCTGTACAACAATCTACAAATTTAAAAAAAAACACGGTGTACGATAAAATTATACGACATACGGTGTTAGGATGTCAGAGGTCCTCCGAACGAACACCGTGAGACTTAAAGTTGAATCTTTTCGATGTTTCTTAATTCGTCTTTTTTTAACACCTTGTGTAACGTTAGCTGGGACACCAAATATAACCCTTGCGACTGTTACTTGCCTGATTTATCAAGAAATGAATTCCACTTTGCCTTAGTTTGTGCCCCTCGCAACGAGCTATGACAAAAACAGGGCAGCAATGACGTTACATTGTCACTTTTGGCGTGTGCAGTATGTATGGCCTTCGAAATGAGCTTTTATTAATCGCTGTGAGTAGCAGGTGCCATATGGAGACAAAGGCGTAGAGGAAGGCAAACTCGCATTCTTTCTTGACGAATCAAGTAATTAACAATGCCAAATGGTCCGAACCATAAAGTGCGACCTTGTTCCGCTATTTTAACAATACAAGTGTAACGGTAAGTGCAATATCATTTTTCTTATGATTTTCAGCGAGAAGCACAAGTCTTTATTTAAGGGGTATGTTCTAGGATTGAGGTAGAAAACTGGCGGCTAGGAAGCGGTGGTGGAAAGCGGTTAAAAACTGAGGTCATGCATCACTTATCGTCGTTCCTTTTTTTTTTTTAAATGAGACCACTATACCCGCCGTAAGGCTAGGTCACTCTCTGAACTTATGCATGAGCGGGCAGACGCCCATGCGGTGCCCCTTCTGAATCCAGCCCAAGCATAAACCTCCTGTCTTTTCATAACGCAGGCCCTCTTCTTCTCCTGCATCTCATTTTCTTGCATTACGAGTGCCGAAAGAAGCCATTATGCTACCGGTCGCTTAGAGTTCCGCTTTTTGTAATAGACGTGCTAAAAAGAAGAGACTGCCCGAGAGCGGTGCCGCCTACTCCTCGTCTTATGAAGATTCGGTGTCTTTCACGTATGGTGCCATACGCTCGAATACCATTGTACATGAAGCGTATACGCAGAACATGCAGTACATATCCGTCATGCACATGTACCATACTGCACATATATAACATACACATATGCCGCATATGTGTGTAACACGCATATTTGTACATAGCAGTGTAGATATCACAACATTCCAAAGACATTCTCAATACCACAGTGCAACCAAAACAGTGCCACTACTCCAAATACAAAGCGCAGAATCACAGCAAAGGCAATATTAAACGAACCGCAAGAAGGAAATTGCCAGTAAACTGCAGTAAAAATGACTAGAAAAATTATGATTTATGGTCGCCCTGCTATCTATGGCAGCGCAGCGTTATTAAGGTTCTGGCAACCAAGAACGGCGCATTAGGGTGGGTCACAACAATCACGCGGTCGTTAATCATGTAGGGGTTGTTTGCGCCAGTTAGAAGAGGTGTAAGTGCTGAGCTCGAAAGTTAATATAAAGTTATAAAGGCTTGTTCTTGCTGACTGCAATGAATACGGCAATGTCAATATCGTGATTTGCAAACACCTGTGCGTAAGATTTAAAAACGTTATGCCGGTCTTACGCACATGTTGGAATCTACGTGAAGTGAAACTTTTGTGAAGCTCTTAAATAAATTTGATGCATTTGAATGAGACGTGAAACAATTGTGTTATACTCATATTAGGAAACGTGTGATCTCATAAAATCTTTGTTCATGCACCGCCCATGTCTCAACGTGAGTGTCATGCAATTTATAAGGTTATGCACTACATTTTTCACAGACCAATCTTAAATGCAAAGGCAAAGAAATCTGTCAGAAAAAAAATCGCTGTTTTGCCGGAAGGGCTAAGCATCGATTGTGATAGGAAATTAATGAACAGCTATACGAAGTAAGATATTAGTTCTATCGGCCGTATAAACTTGGAAAAATAGGCATACTAACTAAATGAACAAGCATGGTGTCATGCGCGCACAAGCAACCATAAACCCATGTGACTCGATGACCGCGGATACTCACTGTCAAAACGTTGGAGTGAGGAAGCATGGCAGCAGCAGCGAGCAAATTGACCTTCGTGGTGCCTCTCACATCAATGCGAACAAAGCCGAGAAAACACAGCGTTTGGTGGACTCTGTCCCCGTCGCACATGGCTTGCAAGATAAAGCTTGCGGGCGGGCACGCGCGGCCGCCCGGACAGCCCACAGTAGAATGCGCCTCCCTACCTTTCCCCTGGGGCCGTGCGCGCGATGGAAGACGTTGCGCTTCCTCCCCGCTTTCTTCCCTTGCTTGCGTGAGATTGAGCCGCGATCGCCGACTCACCTTCGCAGGCTTTCACTCGCACATACAGCGTACGGCTCGCAGCGACGATTTTATCACCCTTGGACTTTATACGGAACCTTACGTCGACAGCGACACCGACGGCGACGGCAGAAACGCGCCTGGAGTGTTCATATAGTTGCTATCGCAAATAAAAAGAAAAGAAAGAAAGACAAATATAAGACAAAGAGAGCATGTAGCTTTCCACAAGATATGCCATCCTGTATTTGATTCAGGTGTCACGCGTAATTTCTTCTAATAACTGTTGCCGCTTTACATTTTCATCATAATCATCAGCATCACTATGAGTTTTGTGGCGTTTCGGATTTGCAAACACATGAAAATCATATCGCGGAAACTACGTGTTTGTTAACCGTAAATAAGGAAAGACAAATTCCAAATACCAGCAATAGTTTACAAATGATCCAATTCCATGCGTCTACTCATCAGATGCTTTTGGCTGTGCGTGCAAGGTACTTCAAGTGTAAACGATCTCAGCAATATATTTTTCTCTCTACTGAATTACCGGGCTGCACAGTAACTTTATTTGGAATATCTTGTGGCAGAAATAGCAACTTCAGCCGTTCCATCGAAAATGTTTCAACTCTTGCACGTGGTTATTTCAGCTAATATGTGTCTAATTAGGGAACCGTGAATGGTGCATATTGCCCAACTATATATATGCCGATATATTTAAAGCTGTTACAAGCTCACCTGGCATTGCGTACTGAAGAATGAACACAATGGTAAAGTAGCTGACAACCTCAGTCAAGAGGACGAGGGGTGTTGCTTGCTGCGGGCGACTAGCCTTACAAAAGTTGCCGGCAATGGCTTTGCCTGAACAGCACGTTTCAAGTGTCATATGTTCTGAAACACTTCGCAGTTCACATCACAGCACCAAGTATTAAAAAAATTACGTAGAATCTCCCCAGGGAGTTATCTGAATGACGCGTAAGCATTTCGTAGTAACGACGCAGTGTTACACTGCTGGTAATCTAGCACTGCTCAGAGGCTGCGGTCGTCTTGGCGCCATTACGGTAAATGTGACAGCGCGGTGGTGACACGAAATGCTGCGTAAGGCGGCGCAACGTGAACTAATGAGGCAAGAAAACTACTACAGGTGGGGGTGCCGGGTGCGCTGATGACGTTATGATCCGAAGCCACGGCTGCTCCACAGTTCTGGCTTACTAAAGGTGTGACTAGTGCGTGCCTGATTGCACACGTCACGTGGAAACAGAGACGCGCTCGTACCACTGCTCGCGCGTTCGTCGTCGTCTTCTTCCACAGCTGACGAACTTCAAATCGATCGTCTTACGCGGAGGAAGGACGGACGCTCGGACAGTATTCTCGTTGGGTAACCATATAAATGCTTATGCATTCAAAACAATTTGACAGGAGCCCAACATGTTGCGCAGTTTTCTGAACTACGCCGACCCACACGGTACACCATTTACTTCACAACCTCGTATCAGGAGGAACTTTAGGAGTCCTCAGTCATGAGTACAGTCTGGATTTCTGTATTTCGTATGCGGGGTGACTGTAAGGGAGAGAAACACCAGCAAAAATGCGTGGCGCGTTGTCATTACATGGCGAATTACGGCACCCTTTAAACACAATGAGCCGATGCAGTTAGCAACACTGCAAATCAAGCAGTGTTGGTAACTTAGCTAGGCAGTCGTTAAATATAGCGAGCTTTGTTTCTACTTAACGTCAACTCTGACTTTCTGGACTCTTAGCGACTTTCTAGCTACTCTCTTTGTTGACGTAAATATTTCAGCCAATAAATTATTCTTCTAAACTTGCTCACGGGTTTTGACTAAGTTCAATGTCTCTCCCTGATTTTATCCCAAGGGCATTATATGCGCCTCCATTCGTCGGCACTTCTCAAGAGATACTCTTGAAGAGTCTTCTTAGAGACTCATTTGGGCGCATCACAAATCTTTTTTAGGTTAGACACAACCTTGAGATGTGATGCCCTTATAGAAAATCAGAGTTTGTTCCCACATTTCACATTTTCATTGCAGGTAACTTGAAGGTAATGTTTCGGAAACAATAAACAAGCTGTCAGGCAGAATTGAAACAATAAAGACAGAAATATCGAGTAACAGTTTTACTCGTCCAAATAAGTATTATTACTATTTATTTCCAGTTTTCACAGCCATGCTTACATCGCTGAAAACGTTAGACACACGTGTAAATTGCTATACATAAGTAGTAACACAAACAAAGGAACCATCGACACACACTTTTGCGGCCACACTGATCATTAAAAGCTGTTTCGTTTAACGCGTCTGAATATATTCGAATTCTTTTATTGATAATGATATCGAGGATTTACTAACACACGCGTTCCCAAAACGCTCCTACAGGGCAGAAAAGTCACCGAAAATCCCAGCATTTAGGGACGTGCCCCTCAATCCCACAGACAAAAGCCACGGCTACTCTTTCTGGGGATATATCGGATGGAGGCACTGAATGGCAAACGGCTTCGCAAGCTCATTCAGCTCTTGCCTTTTACCTTACGATGAATTCGTATTGGGCGGGTCGGGCGAATAGAAGCACAAAACCAGGAGCTGTCCGCGGCTTCATCCGTAACAGGAAAGGCGTTCAGGCAGAATCGGAGAGCGTTACACAAGGCCAGAAGAAGAGAAAGAGCGCAAGGCGAATGTCACAGCGCCGACACCAGGCCCCGATTAGATGGCAACGCGGATTGTCCTGGGAAACCAGCACAATAAGCTTCGCAATCCCTCGCCTACCCGGAAACGGTGGCGGTTTCCTATAGCGTGAATACATCTGCGAAACTCAACAGATCTGGTACGCACCCGAGAATACGGCGAAGGGAGAAAGAACATTCAATATCCAATGCAGTGAATCTTCCTAGGGGACATTTTTGTGTTTTACCTAATTCCGGGTTGTGATGTGCCAAGTTTCAGCGCCTTTGCTTCTTTGTGGAGCTTACCGTCGCTGCAGATTGTGCTCATTTTTCATCCTTGCGGTAAAACTGTACTTTTATTTATTTGTTCGTCGACTCAGTATTTTCCCTACATGAAATGAAGCATGTCTCCAAGAAGAACTGAGATTCATTACGCCCAACGTTCAGGGACTGTGTTTTCTTTTTTGTCATGGGTTATACGATCGGTGGTTGGCAGTAAAGCAGTAAACCTGCAGATTAAAGCTATATATATATATATATATATATATATATATATATATATATATATATATATAAGTCAAAGGAAGGACAGGGAGCGTAAGGATATCTCCTTATGGCTTCCTTGTAGTGGAGACCGAAAAAAGGGGAATCGAAGATGAGAAAAAGTTACAGGCCTGTGCGGCACACGCAGCACAGTCACTGCGTAAGCTAGTTGAGCGGCGCAAGAGTATCTCCAATTTAGGCACCACGCACAACAAGGTCTTCGCGGCAAAGTGTCTTCGCGTCGATTTTGACGAGAACGATTTGAACTGTCCGCCCGGCGACGGCGAGTTGCGGCTTGTAATGCTCTCTGCACAGCAGTCTGATGAGCCCGATGATGCCTGGTTGTAGCCGCGCACGTAGCTCTACGATTCGCTTCTTCAGCAGCAGTTCGTACCTTGCGAGGAGATGCCATAACGTGTACCGAAGAGGTACCCAGAATACGTGGCGCACATCTAACAACGGGATAGCGTTGATTGCGCGCCTCGTCTGAATCGCATCTCGTCGCACGCGGCGGTTGCAGGCACGTTAACTAGATGGCATCACCATACTGTTGGAGGCTCGGGTCGTCTGCGCCTGTGCGCCGGCGCGCACGCGCAGGGCGCCTATAAATGGAACATTTCTTCTGCCTGATAGCAAGCGCTTGCGTGGCTCAGTGGTAAAGTATCCGACTCCCACGCAGTGGGCCTGGGTTCCATCCCGGCGGAGAGCGGGTACTTTTTTTCCCATTTCCCACGATAGCGGCTACGGGGCGGCGGCGGCGGCATCATTGCGACCAGAAACGGCTATTGGAATGAGCCAATAACAGCTTACGCTGTAAAAGGAAAATTACAGTAGCTATCAATCAACTACATGATTGTTTCGGCGTTGTCAAGCAGTCTGTTATAGTGCCACATTGACACATACGGTGTCAGTATCGGATGTAGACACGTACATACGTTACCCAGTACTGGTACAGTGGCCCATCGTGATTTCTTTGTAGCTTTGGCGTTGCACTGCTAAGCACGACGTCGCGGGTTCGATTCCCTGCCTCGGCGGCTGCATTTACATGCGGGCCAATTGACAAAAAACGCTCTTGTACCTTGCATAGGGTGCACGTTAACAAAGTAGGCTGAAGTTCATCCGGAGACTCCCACTACAGCGTGCCTGTTAATCAGACTGTGATTTTGGCTCACCAAACCACACAATTTAATTTTGAAATCAGTAGAAATAAGCAGGACACGTGTGCCCATATGACTTTGCAGAACAACAATAAATGCATTTATTGATAACGTGATTGCGCTATTAAGTCAGTAACAAAAGATGAACAAGGAATGTCACTTGTACCAACATTTGCACAAGAAGAGTCTTTTTGTCGAGATGTTTGCCCCAGCGACATTCAGTGTACGTCCTTTTTGATTAACTTCAAGCCTCCATCTTTATACCTGTGAACTTCTGGATGGGTTGGATAGCGCTAGACGTGCTGGTATCTCGGTTATGCGCCTAGGTTTGCATGTTTCTGCTCTCTTTCCATTAGATTCGCATTCTGCGATGCCTGTTCACTTGCTTTGTTGTGGTCCTCATGTGGTTTGGCTTGACGTCCTTATTTACAGCGCGATGTTCCCACACTTTCTCTCTCAATAGCTTTCACGACGTTATGATCATAATACGTGCACGGTTTGAACAAGAGGATTCTGGCGACTCAACGTTCAAGTTTCTTATTTAGCTTCGCTTATTAAATTTCGCAAAGTGCTAGGTGCAGTACACCAGTCTTTCTGTGCCCACTCGGCGGACAAGGCAACCCAACAGGGAAAGGAAATCTTTCCCACATAGAGTTCATTATGCAGTCAGTTATAAGTATCAAGCGGGTGCACAACTCCCCCCTGCAATATTGTTAATGTATTTCTAACGCTGGACTTCTTGTATGCGACGTCTATTTTTGTCCAGAGACCCGCCGAGGTGGCTCAGTCAGCTAAGGCGTTGCGTTACTGAGCATGAGGTCGCGGGATTGAATCGATGGAGGCGAAATGCAAAAACGCCCGTGTGCTTGCGTTGTAGTGCACTTTAAAGAACTGCAGGTGGTCAAAATTAATCGAGAGCCCTCCGAGATGGTGTGCCTCACAATCAGAACAGGTTATGGGAGGTAAAATTCCAGAAAGAAAGTTTTTGTCCAGAGATTTGATCAGCGTTCCGCATGAAGGTACACAACAGCGACCCCGGCAATTTTTGCACGATACGCATTCCTTCTGCGGCAAGATGCGCATTCAAGTAGATTAAAATACGCGTCAACAAAATGTTACAAAAAGAAAGTTGAACACAAAAGTAACAAAAGTGAAATGAAAGCTGCTTCGTAAGGAAATGTGCTGTGCCTTGTGTGGAGGTTGAAATCGTTTTCACGCATCGCCTGTTCCTCCACAAGGGGGAGCGCGATGTCGCGATAGAAATTTGCCGAAAAACCCCGCGTGCCTTGAAATGCAACGAACTCACTTTCGTGCCGCTGCAGTGGAGCGTGGATTAAATATCCGCGGCTATGATGGCGTGTGCGGAACGTATACCACGGACGCTCAATGAAAACGCACGGGTGTACGTTTTGATCGAGCGGCCGTGGGTATTCGTTGGGACAATTTCTTATAAAACAAAAAGTAAGAACATGCATGTGTTGGGTATAGCGCTGCACATGCGCTGCTTTATACTTTCTTTTTTGCATTGCGAAGTTTCCGGACCAGCACGTACTTGATCAATGTCACACCGCACGATTGCTTCACGGAGTTTTCACTATGACCATCCGTTTTCTCGACGCTGCCGTTACACACCTGGGTACCCGTTTACCACTTGACCCGCAGTTGCGGATGTGTACATTAGAATCCGTTGGCGGCAACCAATCGTCATTTTCTTGTTTCTTCGTATTCTCCACAGTCCTAGGAAAGAAACTATCCAAGTGTGACTGCATCTAGTACTCCAACAGCATTTGCGATGGAGACTTCCCGTTCTTCTGGGGAGTCCTCCTGTAATTGAGCAGCAAACGCATAAGGTTATGCGACAACTTTCCACTCTCATCTTTCTGAGTCCATGCTTGATTGTTCTGACCATCTTATCAGCAACTTGGTTGATTGTGGATGGTTCAGCGAACGTTGCAATCTCATGGCTGGTGAACTTTGTTCCATTATAAGGTAATCTTGTTCTTGGTAAACCAAAACGGCTGAAGATGTCACGCAGGCAGTTAATCGTGGTTGCCGAAGTGGCATGACTCCGTCGCACTACTTCTAACCATTTAGTGTGGAAATCCACTACCTCGAGCACCATGTTACTTTCTATCGGCCCAGCGAAGTCGACGTGAACGGGCGTTTTTGGCGAGTTTGACAGCGGAGTGGCTGGTGGCGTGGGAAAATTGGCAATACAATTGTTGCAGTGCGTTGATGTTTCCTCTACATCGCTGTCTATACCTGGCCACGAAATTACCGACTGCGCGACTGTTTTCATGACAGAAGACCCTTGATGCCTATAAATGCAAGCATAAAAAGTTCCATCAGTAGTACTTAAGTGCAAACACTTCAGTCGACCATTTTTAAATTTGATCTACAGCTTTCGTATTGTCCCTTTCTTCGTGAATCCAAGACTTAAAAAGTTAGGTAATGACTAATGCTAATTATTTGATTGGCAGAACGAAAAAGAATACCGCAAACTTAGCCGCGTGATTCTCAACACCACCAAGTTGGTTGGAGCCCCCTAGCACACTCCATCGTTTTATTGCGATAGGAATTATATGGACGCTACAAGCGGATTACTGCCATCGGCGTCGTTGTCGCCGTGAGGCTCCGTATGAAGTCCAAGGGCGATGTATTCATCTATTCATGTTTGCTTGTGAACGCTGACACCATGCTTGTCTATTCAGTTAGTAAGGAAATGTGTCCAAGTTTATGCAGCCGAGAATACTGCTATCCTTACACCGTATAGCTCTGTACTAATTTGCGATCGCAATTGATGCTTCGCCTTTCGGGTGAAACTGCGACATTTTTTAAAGACATTGGTTACTTTTAGCTGCGACACTGTATATATATTATATATTGTAGCGAAGAAGACTGGCGCGCCCTATGAACGCACTATCATCATCGGGCCGCCGACGAAGATGGGCTCGCGCTCTCGGTGTCTGACGCTCGACTGAGACGGTCGCGTTTCTGAGTTGTCAACAAACCGCATTACATATTTGGTGGAGGTGCTGGGTTCTACTTCCCCAACCCTTCAACTACGCAATCGGACACTGCCGGCCATCATGCCTGACGACGCCAGCCAAACAACACCTCCGGCATCGCCAACATTGATTTGTCCTGGCTCAATGCGTTAACGCGATCCTCCCATCTTCAGCGGCTCTGACAAATACGACGTAGAAGATTGGCTCTCGTTATACGAGCGGGTGAGTGCCCACAATGAATGGGACGACGCTGCGAAGCTCAGCTACGCCAACTTCTACCTCACGGGTGTCGCTAGCGTGTGGTACCACAACCACGAATCCGACCTCAGCACCTGGTCAGATTTCAAGGCGCGCATTACGCAAGTGTTCGGTCGCCCTGCGGTGCGGAAGCTCCGTGCCGAAGAGCGCTTGCGCAGCCGTTCCCAGCAACCCGGTGAAAACTTCACCAAGTACATAAAAGATGTAGTGGATCTTTGCAAGCGCGTCGATCCATCGATGACTGAGTCTGACAATATCCGTCACGTCATGAAAGGAATCGAGGACGACGCATTCTAAATGCTCCTCTCGAAAAGCCCGTGGACCGTGGTCGAGGTCGCTGAACTTTGTCAGAGCTACGACGAACTCAGGAGGCAACGTCTGCTCCCTCGACGTTCTGCTATCCCCAATACGTCCATTGCAAGTTTAGCCGCTGTGACTAACAACGACTATCTGCTCGGCGAAATCAAGGAATTCATACGCTCCGAAGTCGCCCACCAGCTATCCCTACTAACCACCGTCCCCGGACCCACGCCGTCCTTGGCTTCTCCGTTGCGTCAAATGCGCCAGGAACAAGTGTCCGAAGCTATACAGTCCCCTCGTGCAGCGCCACCATTGGCTGTACCTCTCAGCTACGCCGAGGTTGCAGCACTGCCACCTCCATCGACTTTTTCAGCACCACCGTTTGCTGCACCGCCCCGTCCAATCTCTCCAGTGTACACCACCAAATCACCAGCTAGCACGGGAGCCTGGCGTATACACCCGACAATCGCCCCGTGTGCTTCTTCTGTGGTATCCCTGGTCACGTGGCACGGCACTGTCACCGTCGCTTATGGCTTCAAGGTCATGACCAACCTGTCTCCTCCTAGTCGCGACACACGACTTTCTACTTGGGGCAGAGCTTGCGACGATGCTTTGGAACTATGCGGCGTTTGCTCACTTCGCCTCCCGTACTGCGCCATTTTGACCCCACGGCCCCCACGGAAGTCCATACCGACGCCAGCGGCGTAGGACTTGGTGCCGTGCTTGCACAGCGAAAAAGTGGGCATTATGAATACGTTGTAGCCTACGCCAGCCGAACACTAACGAAAGCGTAATCCAACTACTCCGTCACCGAAAAGGAGTGCCTGGCTATCATCTGGGCCCTTGGAAAATTCCGACCCTACCTGTACGGCCGCCCCTTCGACGTCGTTACAGATCACCATGCTCTATGTTGGTCATCCACTTTAAAAGATTCGTCTGGCCGCCTTGCGCGACGGGTTCTACGGTTACAAGACTTCGACATACGCGTCATTTACCGGTCTGGCCGTAAACACACCGACGCGGATGCCCTCTCTCGGTCGCCTACACAAAGTGACATGAGTTGCATCACAGCCATGGAATCGGCGTTTTCATCACCTGTGCCCGTCAACATGGCTGTGAAGCAATGCAAAGATTCGTGGATTGCGGAACTTATGGATTGCATTTCTGACACTTCAACAACACGCCCTTCACGCGCTATCCGCCGCCACACTTCTCATTTCGAGTTGCGGGATGGTGTTCTCTATCGTCGAAATTACGCTTCCGACGGTCGCAAATAGTTGTTCGTCGTTCCCCGCCATCTGCGCACAGATGTATGCTCCGCTCTCCATTCAGGCCTCTTCAAGACTTACGCCAGGCTTCGCTCCCGCTTTTATTGGCGTGGCATGCATAATTTTGTGCGAAATTACATTCTCTCGTGCACAGCGTGTCAACGACGCATGCTTCCTGCTCCTCGTCCTTCTGGTCCTTTGCAGCCCATTCCTTGTCCAGTCCCGACCATTCTACCGTGTCGGCATCGATCTCTACGGCCCTCTTCCCTGCACATCAGCTGGCAATCGCTGGATTATTGTCGCTGTCGACCACCTCACCCACTATGCTGAAACTGCGGCAGCTGCAAACAGCGACAGCCCGCGACATTGCGTCCTTCCTTCTGCATCACTTCATACCGCGTCATGGGGCACCGCGGGAACTTCTGAGTGACAGAGGGCGTGCGTTTCTTTCCGAAGTTCTTAACGCCCTTCTGACCGCGTGCCATACCGTCCATCGCACCACTACAGTTCATCATCCGCTAACGAACGGCATAACAGAACGGTTGAATCGTACTTTGGGCGACATGCTATCCATGTACATGACATCGGATCATACCAACTGGGACCTCGTTTTGCCATATGTTACGTACGCCTATAACACCGCTTCACAGGCCACAACGGGATTTTCGCCATTCTTCCTCGTATATGGCCGTGAACCTACCTGTACGCTCGACACCATTCTCCCCTACCGGCCTGACCCATCAGAGGGCACGCCTCTGTCTGAAGCCTCCAAGTATGCCGAGGAATGCCGTCAGCTGGCCCGTTCGTTCACGGCGGAAGATCAGAGTCTCCGAAAATTCCGTCACGATGATGACCGACCTCCCTGCACCTACCAGCCGGACTCACTATAGTCTGGCTGTGGATACCTTCAAGGACCCCTGGTCTATCCTCTAAACTCCTCGCTCAATACCACGGTCCCTACCGCGTCGTACAACAGACGCCGCCAGTCAACTACGCCATCGAGCCGCCAACGCCATCTACTGACTTGAGGCGGCGTAGACGCGAGACAGTGCACGTCCAGAGGCTTAAGCCCTATTACGACCCCCTTGTCCTCTCCTCTCCTTGAGTCGCCAGGATGGCTCCTTCTTCTCCAGGGGGCAGTTATAGCGAAGAAGACTGGCGCGACCTATGGGCGCACTATGATCATCGGCCCGCCGACGAAGATGGGCTCGCGCTCTCGGTGTCTGACGCTCGACTGAGACGGTCGCGTTTCTGAGTTGTCAATAAACCGCATTACAATATATATACAGGGTGTCCCAGCTATCACGCAGCACGATTTAAAAAAAAAAGAGGAATGGCGGTACGTGAAGCAAACCTAGTGCGTATTGTTTCCAGTACAGTGGAGTAGCCGCCAGTAGTTTTGAGGTTAATGAGGTTTAATTAGCTAATTGTAATTAATAATGTAACTCGAGAAGTACTGTCCTAATTATCAAAGTGTCAATCAGAAGATTGTAGAGCAACATGAAAAATTGGCGATGCAGCTTTGTGTTGCTCAATACGTGCTGCATAAATGTGTTTTTCCGAGCGTGAAAGAAGCCTGCGAATACACGCAAAATGTCTCGAGCGGCCAGTCGCGCGGCAATTCTGCGTGTATTCGCGGGCTTCTTTTACGCTCGGAAAAACAAATTTATGTGGCAGGTATTGAGCAACAGAAAGCTTTTTCGGGAGTTTTTGATGTTGCTCGACAATCTTCTCATTAACACTTTGACACACACACACACACACACACACACACGCACACGCGCACGCGCACACGCACACGCACACGCACACGCGCACACGCACACGCGCACACGCACCACGCGCACACGCACGCACGCACGCACGCACGCACATATATATATATATATATATATATATATATATATATATATATATATATATATATATATATATATATATATATATATATATACTTACATAGGATGAAACTCTGGGCCTTTGAGCGTTCAGCTGTGAGAATGATGGTTCGCGCATTGATTTGTTTAGTCTTCATGCTTGGTGCTTCAAGTGTTCTTGTGAAGTTATTCCTTACGCTTCATCTTTCTAAATGTTCGAGCACTTATATAGCTTTCCAAACACAGCAAGGCAATCTGTAGACACTGATTCCAAACTGTTGCATTCATAAGGCAATATTTTGTTGAAAGTTCTTAACTGTCAAAGTTGTAAAGCTGTTCAAAGCCAGAGGGAGGACGTTTAGGCAAATACGTGTGCTTCTCATCATTCCGGTGCTGCCTGAACTATCATGCTTGCAGATCCC
The DNA here is from genome assembly GCF_013339745.2 of Dermacentor silvarum. NCBI lineage: Eukaryota > Metazoa > Arthropoda > Arachnida > Ixodida > Ixodidae > Dermacentor > Dermacentor silvarum. The sequence goes on from NC_051163.1 coordinate 12,628,559, forward strand.
ACAGATACTGGCGCCAGAGTTCGCTCCCGTAATTTTTGTAGGAAGCTCTGTGGCTGAAACAACTGAAATATGCTGACTGCCTGCTCTGCTATTTAGACACTGTTTATTGTGAGACGAGTAAATTAACAAGAATAAGAGCCCACCCCATATGCAGGGACAAATTCAGCTGCAGCGTCTCTCAACAACACAAACCATGCGAACGCGGAGTCGCCAGTCGACACGAACAAACGTATTCTTCTCCAGCTGTCTTCTTAGTTGCGCAAGTACCACCAAAGGTGCTGCGTAAGCCCTTCCAGTCAAGTCACGACGCGGGTTTTCCCAGTGGAGGTACGTCGGGTCACATCCGTAATGCATCTGCATGCGCACTGATTTGTCCTCACCCCTGCAAACGTGCATTGCCCACATACACGAGGGATTCGAAGGCAGCGCACAATTGGTCGATGGACAGCGTGAGAGCATTACAAATGCGATTTACGTCATTGACGTTGTGAGACAGCACTTTTTTCTACTGGTGAGTCACATGGTGAAGTTCAAAAATACGCCTTCTGAAAAAAAAAAAAAAACATGGAGTAGCAGGCACAACCATTAAAGAAAAAGAAAGGTCGAGCTGAATGCTATAAGATTACACCTTGTCATTTCGCTTCTAGCGTATAGTTTCGGATCAGATATTCTTAATAATGATATCTTGATTGCGCATTACAAACATCTTCGCAATAGCTTTCTCACGAGTGTATGTTGAAAAGTAGAGAAATAATGTTGGGATCTCATTTATTTTCACTCAGGACCCGCAAGAAACAGAGACATGTTGGTTTCTTCTTACAGCTAGCAAGGTTACTACAGGTTAGGTTCCTCGGCCTCGACAATGGAGACAATCAAATTGGCAAGGTGATTCCAGTTGGCGCTTGTTTTCAGAACGAAAGAATGGAAGCGCATGTTAGTGCATCGACAAAGCTACTGAACAGGGAGCTAATCTTCAATTCTTGGACAGATATACAAGGGGTATAAGAAAAGAGAGCTTCGAGTGTAGTTCAGCATTCATCACTGGGCCTACTCTTATTTTCCTATTTTTTTCGTTCAGCAGTGAGCTTACTTTCTGCCCGTAATTAATGTGGACACGATGAATGTGGCTGCGCATTCACAAAGACGCCTTTGAACAGGATGCACTGAACTCGAATAAAGTGGGGCACTCCGTCCGAACTCAAGACAGGTGACCAAGAGTTTCGCATCATTGTTGTGAATGTTCAAAGTAATCAATAACCAATGTATATACCCCGCGAGAAAAAAATGCGTTACTGCACAGTATTTCCCAGTCACGGATGTCGTCAATACCAGCTTCATGACCCGGCACGTATTAAGCAAGGTACAAGAAGTTAAGGAATGCCAGAAGCCTCCGGATACGCTGAAAGCTTCGAGTTATGACGCTGTCAAGCCATATTTGGGGCCTGTTCTCCATTACCGGCACTGACCCCTTAATTGGAACGGGCATCTGGCGCTTATGGCGCGATCTCATAGCACTGCACTATGTAGCAGGAGAAAGAAAGATTGCTGCGCGTGGCACAGGAACTTCTCTATTTTGTTTCCTCGAAAAACTGCTTCATAATTTCGCAGGGCCAGCCTACGTACCTGCTGCGTCAAGTGCAGGCTCCAACATTACGGAGCAATTGCTCGCGAGGGTCTTAAGTGAGCTTTCACGGCTTGACGTCGAAACTCGAAGCTTGACGCTGGGTTGATATGTAGTTTCGTAAACTGGGAATGCGAATGACGCTCGCATATAAGAGTTAAGTTGTTAAAAGTTAAAAAAAGGCAATTTCACAGTGCCCAGCAAAAACGCATATATATATATAAGCAGTAAAATGCTTTTTTATTGGAACATACTCTTCATGCATTGTCGACACGGTCTAAATTGTGTCTTTTCGTGCAGATTAGCGCACGCATACCATACTGCTTTTTTAAGTGAGGCAGTAGACGACGTTGTTGTAAGTTAACCGTAGGATTTGTGCCTTGCATGTCAATTGAAACTTCGATTGCAGGCTCTCACTTTAATTTAGATAACGGCTCGTTCATTACTTCAATCCTATTTTCACCCCCCTGTTCAATAACATCATGTTTGTTGGGCTGAGTCCATCGGTTTTTGACAAGACTGCTTCTAGGTTTGCCTGTTTCTTTTTTACTAGTTTTCTGCTTTGTCTCTTCAGTGTGAGAGACTGCTTCAATATTGGGCCTGAATACCAGTGAGTACTGCCCTTTATGTTTGCAAGCACTTTTACTTATTGCACAAAGCTGGGGTCAGCCCACAGTACGAAGTTTATTTCATTTTCTGTTTCCCTCTTTGAGATTTTTTTGGTCCACTTCCTGTTATTTCCATTCAGGAAACGAGTATTTATTATTCGCTACTGATTCCTTTTCCGCGAACTCAATCAACATATATCATCTACTGTTCTTAGAGTCGATGGCATAGATGCCAATTGCTGCTATTCAGCCTACTTTTCCCCCATGTGCTTTCGTATTGAAGTCGTCTATGACTGAAGTATACGGAGTGGTCACCAGTTTCATTGCTAACTAAATACCTTCATCTAACTACTCTGCTTCATCATCATCATGTCTGAGCGTTGGAGCGTTGGCATGTACTGCCTGTAACATACATTGTAAGAAAGATCTCAAGGTGGATGTCGTGCCTTTCTCTTCGAAGTCGTTGAAGCTTTGCTTTTAAAATTCCACTTTATACTACTATACTACGGGATTTCGCCCTTTCTTCCTTTTGGTGTAGCCCAAAAATCTCGCAACGAAAGATTAACAACGACAGACAAAGCGGAAAGAAAGACGGCGCTAAACTCACATCTGTTTATTAGGCATAAAGGATGTTACATATATATCGCGCACAACTGCTAAAGACATATCATATTCATATCAGTGGTCAAGCTTGTGTTAGTCAAACATCTATTTCGTTATATGATGGGAAATGAAATTGCTAGATTTGTCGCAAACACGATAACTTGTCGTTTGCTCCATGCCACTCCCTGGTGTCGAGAGTGTGTGCGCGATATACAGGTTGTTTCAGCGAACACTTTCAAAATTTGTTTAAGGTTGCCTGTGGCAGATAGCCCAATTCTAGTTAATGAGCTGGTCTGCTCGAAGAGGCGGACATTACTTGCACAAAAAATTGAAATGCATAATCGCCTAATTAACAAAAATGTACTAATTAAGTTTTAACTTATTACCTGATGGCCAGTATTGCAATTTAGAAATTGTAGCAGTGGAGTTCCCAAGTCGGATCCACTTAGAAATAATTCGCAGGATGACACCAGTTTCGAGATATTAATTCCCGAACTTTGCGGAGAAATGCATTGGCGTTCTAGTTAATTTTGTGCTTCAATGCAAAATACGACGTTTTCTTAAGAACCTAACTGGAACGCCAATGCATTTCTCCACGAAAGTTCGGAAATTAATATCTCGAAACTGGCGTCATCGCGAGAAATCGTTCCAAGTGCCTTGCGAACTCCACGGCTACAATTTGTAAATTGCAATATGGGCCATCAGGTAATAGTTAAAAACTTAATTAGTGAAGTTCTGTTAATTATTCGATGGGTGTAGCACCGTCTTTCTTTCTGCACTGTCTGTCACTGTTCATATTTCTTTTCGAGTTTTTCGCGCTACAGTATCATGTCGTTCTGCAAACACCAGCTCGCCCATGAAAAAGGTTTTGTGCTGTATCTTCCTCCTGCACGGACGAGAGCCCTCGCATGCAATCGACCCACTCCTTCCATATTCTCCTGATACTTCTGAGTGCCCACCCGTGTCCGAAGCTGACCAACAAGACGAAGAGTGTTGCCAGCCTGAACGCAGTTTCACATTGCAAGAGCAACAGCGCCAGAAGGAACGCCGAGGACGAGATATTGCCAGATCCCTACTGCGCTTCGAGTTCTCTTGTCGGACTGGCTGTACCTTGCCGAAGTCGCTGGGCTTTCTTCAAAACTCATTTCCAAGTACGACAGGTCTTATCGTGTCTTGGAGTGAACGTCTCTGGCTGAAGTTTAGCGAGGGGCTGGTGGAGCGCATGTAAAACCCGGCCTCCCCTTCCGACCTCTTCTCCCTATTCCTTCCCCTCTGCCTCCGGATGCTAGAAGCAAGAGAAAGAAACCGTGTCCCATCCCTAGAATTTGAATAAGGACGTTATTATTTTTTTCTCTCTCTCTCCCTCTTTGGTGAATGATGTCATCAAGCCGCTCTCTCCGCCTGACGACATGTGCCGGCGTGCATGTGACCTTATCCACGGGCTGTGTCTCAAGCCCTAGCATACAGCACCTTTTTCTTTTATTTCTTAAGTCATCGGAATGCCTTTGAAAGCAAAGCTGTCTTTGACTAGCCATCCCTATGGTCTGGCCTCGAGTCGGTCCGTCGGTCTGTCGCTGGTCGGGTTCTCGCCGAAGTGGATTCAAGGAAAAAAAAAAAAAAAAACAGAACAAGAAAAAGTGCATCCGGTGGCGGCTTTTTTTTTACCTCGACCTACGAGCCCAGCAGACCGATGTTATAACCATTAGGCCACAAACGCTTTTTGTTATTAAATACATTGGAAATCATATATCTGGAAACAGCAAAAACGGAAATTCGTAATCTTATACAAAATACCTAAAAATCAGGCAAGCATATGCACGCGTGAGGTCACAAACACACATGTGCTTCTCTCGTGCCAACACCAACTAGCTCTTTCGGGTGATCACGACGTATTGATTACGATGATGACTTCCATGTTGTGGCACACACCTACAACGGGGGAGTGAAAAACAAGTGGGCGGTACATATCGTGCCATCGCCAACTTGCTCTTTGAGAATGATCACCGCGTGTTGTTGATTATAGTTTCCATGTATGGTGCCTACGTACAACAGGTGAGAATTTACAATAAGTAGGAAGAAAATAAGATATAGCGGCCAATAAAAGACTTGTCACATGGCGTAGCACGGGCGCGCAAGGGCACACGTGCGCCAGTTTGCTTTATGCCAAAAGCAGTGGGACGAAATCGGCAGATTTATAGCATTTCATTCACCGCTTCACGAAAGCTTCGCTCTACATGGATTGGGCGTTGGATCTGAAATGTGTGTTGGATCTGCATAACTTTTTTTATGGGAGGAATTGTAAGAAAGAAGATGAGCACCCGCCTACATCCAGCGACAGCTTTCTGTGGCAGCGCAGTGAAAGCTTTAAAGCTGGAGCGCACATTTTTCTTTCTACTGCGCATATGTTTGTATTCTGCGAACTTAAGCAGCTGGAATCTATACGTACCGCAAAACAAACCATACCACTTATAATTTTTATTTTTTGTCCAAGATTTATTTCGTAAGAAATAAAAAATATTCCTTAGAAAAAGGATGTTGGTTTCTTGCTGTTTCTAGGTTTCTGGCTTTCTGTATCCATGTGTGCATTATTATTATAATGTGTCATTATTATAATGTTATTATTATAATGTGCCATATTAGCACAAGAGCAGAAGCTCCGCACGTGTACGCAAAGACGTTAGTGCAAGCACGTGCGCTTAGCTTTGGCTGTGCTGCCGCAGAAACTTGTCTGGTGTAGCAGCATCACTAACGCTTCAGATACTTGAGACGCTACATAATTCATGCTTCCGCGTCATTCATACTCGTAGGAATTCCAGAGTTTTATTGCGATGATTGCATTGAAGTGGAAGCGCGTCGCAAGCCACTGTCGCGATCACGCACGGGAAGCACAGCATGATCGCAATGCGGAAGGTGTGCTAGTTTCAGACATGACAGTAAGAGCCGTAAATTGGCTAAGGTACGTTGTTTTGCTGGCGGCCTGCAGGGTCCCCTGGCAAAAATGTGTCGCAGCCATCAGGGTAACGATGTTATCGCAACTCAGCGAGCACCTCGCGCGATAGCGTTGGCGGTGGAAGAGGCTACGTTGGAGGAGGACAACAGCGAAGGTGCTCATATCTGGATGCTGGCGTCGGCACGAAAGCATTATATTGAGCCGCCAATTAAACGCACGTTTTCTGAGGAGGCGTGGATGTGCCTGTGGAAGTAGATACAGGTTAGCCCATGTGAGTAGTATCGCAACTTGTCGGCAAATATCGCAAGCGCTGGCCGAGCTTCAAGCCTTCGCGTGTAAAATTGTCGCGTTACAGTGGAAGACTGCCGGTGATGGGCGAGCTTACACTTTGTGTGGCGCACCGTGAGGTTTCTGTTAGATACTCACTTGTGGGTCTATACTGTCCAGGACCAAGCCTGTGCTACCGAGACCTGCTAATCCTACTTGAACAGGCTGGCTTTCCGGTACTGTGAGTTGCGCATGATGGCGAGGTGACAACCAATCAAGCAAGCAACCACAACGTCAACACCAGGCGCAACAGCTTTGAGGATGTTTTCTCTGGAAAGCTTGTGGCTTATTAAGAAACCTCCAGCCAATCTCCTGCTGAAGGACTCCGCTGTCCACAAATTCTGTAAAGCCAGACTTATTCCCTATGTGCTACGTGATAAACGTATCGCAAGAACTGGACCGGTTAGTAGTCGGTCGGAATAATATCGCCTGTGAAGCAGTCGTATTGGGAGACAGCTTAGTACCCGTTCGTAAAAAGGCTTGTTCGGTCACAAAGTGTGGTAATTTTAGAGCTATCCTTAATCCCGCTTGCGTCACTGAACAGTATCCACTTCCACTAATTCAAGATATGCTTGCGTCATTGGGAGGAGGCCAGCTGTTCATTACGCTTGATTTGAGATGACGCACACAACCAGGTGCCTTTAGAGGAGCGCTGCCGGTTGCGTTGCGTTATAAACACTCACAAAAGCATGTTTTGTTACAACAGGCTTCAATTTGGCATTCTCTCGCTCCACCTATTTTATAAAGAAAGATGGATAGGATAGTAGCTGGGCTATCTGATGTTCAAACTTATTTGAATGACGTTTTGGTGTCTATAAAGGATGCAGATAATGGAGCATGATTGAAAAGCGTATTAGAATGGTTCAGAGAGCACAGCTTGAAGCTCAGTGCGATAACTGTAAATTTAGCCAGCTCACTGTCCCTTTCCTTGGGCATCGTATTGACCCTACATACTTCACCCAACAGAGAAGAACGTAGATGCTATCATGAATGCCCCTAACCCCAAAAACTTGAGCGAGCTGCGTTCTTTTTTTTTTTGGGGTGGGGGGGGGGGGGGGAGGGGGGATGCTAACATTTTATTCACTGTTTCTGCCGAACCTGTCAAATAGGTTGTTCCCATTGTACCAGTTGTCAGAAAAAAAAACGCGGTGGCAGTGGAATTCGTCGCAGGAGTCCGCATTCCGAAAGGCAGAGCAATGCCTTAAGGACGCCAAGGTTCCGGTACATTTTAATTAATCGAAGGACCTAAAGTTGGAATACGATGCATCCCTTCGTGGGATAGGAGCTCTCCTTTTTTTCGCACAATTGGAAGCGCTCACAGACCAATCGGCTTCCGTTTAAGAACCTCGACAAAGGCTGAAAGAAATTATTCCTAAATAGAGCGTGAGGCCCTGGCACATTTCATTGGTGTTGCTAATTTCCGCGATTACATCCCATAGGTTGAGAGTTCGTCTTGGTTATCGACCACCAGCCGCTTCTGGAACTGCTGAGACCAGACCACCCGACGCCTCTCATTGCCGCACCTCCCATACAACGCTGGGCCCGGTACCTGGGAGGCTATCACTACAAGGTCGAATATGCTCCAAGAAAGCAGCTACTGAATTCAGATGCACTGAGGGAGGCTGCCTCTTCAGTATTCGGATCCCGTTATGGAGCCCAAGCCCGAAAAGTACATATGTTTTTTCAAAAGCTTGGATGAGGACAAATGGATAACAGCTGATGGAGCTAACAGCAATTGAATCAGATTTAGGCCGCGTAAAACAAAACGTGCAGCATGGCGGCAAGACGCGGCAAGACGGCGCCCATGCAGCCCTGCTTGGTTCCCTGTTTTGATGCAAGTTGGGGGCGATCCCTGGCACACAACCTAATCTGCTGGGGCAATCGTGTTTTCATACCAGTCACAGCTCGGAAGTGGCTGTTACAATTACTAAATGAAATCTGTTTCTGCCTTGGTTTTTAAGATGTTTGCTCGAATGTGATTTTTTTTCCGGGTTAATAGGAAGCTTTAGCTCCATCCCAATTCCGATGCCGCCTATTCAAGTACATGTAAAGTGCAGAAATGCTTTTCTGAAATAACCACTTGGCCGATTTTAATGAAATGTGTTGCACAAATTCTAGTGACTGTTGGAAGTGGAATTTCAATTTAGGGCCTGAATTTAAAAAAAAAAAATTCAAATAATGATATCTTTGAAGAACATTGAAGCAGGATGTTTACAAATTTGTAGCTCTGCACCGAGACCAGGCATCGCAGTTTCGTAAACTGCATGCGTTAGGACATCCAAAGCGGACAAATTTCGAATAATAATTTAGATCTTACGTTAATTTGTTACATAGCTTACAAAGGTTTTGCAAAAGTTCTACTCACATATTGGTGGTTTATTGTTGACCCATGTATAATATATAAATTTTGTCCGCTTTAAATGTACGATTACATGCACTTCACATAATTGTGATATCGTTTGTTTCACTGCTGAGTGAGAGTTGTAAACTCGATAACTTTATTTTCTGAAAATTTGCGAGCTTTGTCAATTTTATTAAAAAAACTAACGACCTATACGTCGAAAATTCGCCAGCAACAGTTACTAGATTTTAAGTTTGTATTTTAAATATAACAAACCTCATCACATTTGGCGCACTGGTTAACGAGAAAAGCAATTTCTCATTTCCCATCTATTTAGATATAGAAGCCCGCGAGCTGAAGCTAGAACAAACATACCGCTTGCAGAACTAATTACGTATTAACAAGTTGACGACGAGCGAAAGCGTATTCAGTATAGGGCCAACACAAAGATCTGAACGCACTTCAAGGTCTGAGAAACAAAATGTGCGTATGCGTCCCCAAATATAAACAGTGGCCTGTCTCTGCCTAAAAAAAATCATGCCATTCCCGCCTTTCCCTCTTCAACACAGCGTAGTGGCATCGAGTTCTGGTCGTAATCACGTTTTGACAGTCGTCTCGCACGTGTCATCGGTGTGTCTTCGTGCACCAAGGCGGATAACATTTCTTGTGGCGCGAGACACACCACCTGCTATGCAATGCACGGTAAGAGTTGCAACACCACTATTATATATACAAAACTGTGTCACTCTTTAGTGAACACGAGCACCAAAACCCCCGAATAACAGGCGCTTGCTGGCAAACGTGCGTCCCGGCCTTATCAAAAGAGGAAAGTGATGGGGAGGAGGGTGAAATTAGAATGAGAAAGCGAGGTCATGTCTTCATCTTAGGGTTTCCAACAAAAAATACAAGAGAAAATACCGAAGGATGGTTACTACATGGATTTGTTCAATCTTCATGTTCGTGGCTTGAAGCCTTCTTGAGATGTTAATACGCGGGTTGTTTCTAGATTTCCAAGTGCTCAGTTTTCACAACACAACACAGCCAGGCAATTAGTTTGTGTGCACGAACGTAATTATTGAGAACTGATTCATTTATAACGCCTTATGTTGTTGAAAACGATAAATTTGTAAAAGTTACAAAGCCATTTGAAGCCTTGGATAAGGACAATGTTTAGGCAAATCCGCGTATTGCCCTTCATTCTAATGCTGGCTGAACTGACATGCTTACAGCTACTACGTGGACACTCCAGTGCCAGAATTCCTTTTAGCAATTTTTATAGAAAACTCAATGATCTTCATATTCTTCGCTGAGACATTATAGCGCACACGGCGTCTTTATATGTCACAAGATCCCCCATCCAGTGAGCATCCGCAAGCACCAACGCAAGACATCGGAAACGACGTTCTATTTTTGAGCTCTCCGGCCATTTTGTATCAGCTTCTCGGATCTTTTCCTATATTTTTTTCATTCTTCAGGTGTCTCTCCCTAATTTCCTATTGTTTTTGCTGACGCAGGCATCTCCTTCATTGTTAAACTTAGCAGTATCAATAAAATGCGCAGTGCATGAAGCTATAGGCGGACTTAGCAAGGTGGCTACCTGAGCTAATTAATTGGTGGTTCATACCGACAGTAAACAGCGCAAGAAAACACGTGGACGAAAGTGGTGGACGTTTGCAGAAATGTTAGCTGTCTGCTTATCTGTGGTCATTTGAAGCAACATTTTGGCATTTTTCTGAACAACCATCCCACCTTGTCGTGCGAAGTCTGAATCTATTAGCATGCAGCTCGGAAGCACAGGCGTACCGAAATTCGAACACTCTATTAAGCGTCCATAATTCTTGGTCCTGTCCTATTATATGAAAAAAAAATTACACAATCGGTGGCAAGACCTGGCTCCCCACTCAGTTACAAATCTGCAACATTTAGCTTGTGGTAGGACACTATGCTGTCAAAACGGGCGTATATATATATATATATATATATATATATATATATATATATATATATTATTTAAGGTTGCCTGCGGCAGATAGCCCAATTCTAGTTAATGAGCTCGTCTACTCGAAGAGGCGGACATTACTTGCACAAAAAATTGACATCCATAATCGACTAATTAACAAAAACTCACTAATTAAGTTTTTAACTAATTATCTGATGGCCCATATTGCAATTTACAAATTGTAGCCGTGGAGTTCGCACGGCGGATACACTTGGAATTAATTCTCAGGCTGACACCAGTATCGAGATATTAATTCCCGAACTTTGCGGAGAATGCATTGGCGTTCCAGTTAAATTCTTTAAAAATGTCGCTTTATGCATTGAAGCACAAAATTAACTGGAACGCCAATGCATTTCTCCGCAAAGTTAGGGAATTAATATCTCGATACTGGTGTCATCCTGAGAAGTAATTCCAAGTGTATCCGCCTTGCGAACTCCACGGCTACAATTTGTAAATTGCAATATGGGCCATCAGATAATTAGTTAAAACTTAATTAGTGAGTTTTTGTTAAGTAGCTGTGTTACAGTATAATAACGGCGAGAATGCACGTCTATGAACTTACAGATCGCTGTTTCAATAAAACCAATGGTGGCCACGCGCGTGTCTCTAAAGCTGCAGTTTCTGTTGCAGTGAAACCAATGAGGACAATGTGCGTATCTAGAAAGCCGCAGTTGCTCTTCCAACGAAACCACATTTAAAAGTACAGCGCACCCTCTCGAGTGTTCGTGTCGTTTCTGTGTCTTCGGGTTTCGTCGTTTTTATGCCAAATAACATCTCTTTCTTAGCACCAATAATAGCATTCAGTTCTAGGTAAATTTTTTTCCCGCGACGGATGAAGCCTTTTGCGTCGCCCTTTGATCATTCACTGTTTACTCGTGTGCGATGCGAGACAAGGACAAGTCGCAAGTTTCGTGTCGCCAAACTCGAGCAAGGCGTCTTCACGCGAAAGCCAAAGTTATGCCGAGACTTCCAGTTCTCCTACACGGTGACAACAGCGTTTCTTTTCTTGAATTCCAGAAAGTGCTTGCGTTGTGAACAGCTGCGGGTTGCAGTTAGGGTTTGCTGGTTTGACGGAGCATTCGCTTGATCTAGCCCACGTCTTACCGTTGACTCGCCGAGAATATTTGTGCATTCAGTATGCAAGCGTGCACGTCACGCCGCTCCTGACATCCGGCTGCCTTTCTTGTCGTTTTGTGCCTCCTTCGCTCACACTGGCTGTACAACACGGTGCCGAGTTTTTCCAAACTTTCGTCACTCAGCCTGCAAGAAAGAATAAAGTAGGCAAGAAGACAGGAAGATAAGTTGGAACATTACCTATATCTGTCGAGATCAAATTGCTTGAAAACAGTAAGACATGGCCGTATGTAGTGACACGCGAAAGTACGAAAACCAAATGGGCGGAAAAAAGAAAGCAAATGCGAGATCGAAGCTGACAGTCCGATCTCTAACCAATTCGATCATTCGAAAAACTGCTCAAAGAAACTTGCTAACCATGCTACTGAATAATGCAAGGAACTTGTAAGCTCTACGCCAATTGATTTGCGCATTGACCTTGCGGATGAGTTGGAGGAAAAAAATGATGTAGAGGATGAGTAAGTGTCCCTTTAAGAAAATTAGGGGCAGCTTCACACTAAGTGGTGCGACCTGGGCAAGCAGCAAAGCTGGGGACCCTTCCCTTGCTTTAACTTTACTTTCCTTTGCTTAACTTGGTTTGGCTTGGCTGGTTCTTAGCCAAACTTAGCCGACCCCGAGTATCGGGACGATACTCGGGGTCGGCGCGCAGTCTTCTAAAGGCCACTTTATAGTCCGACATGGCATTGACGCGCCAGTGCGCTCGGCCCGAACGCCGCCGAACGCCGCATACGTCGGCCCCGCCTCGCGCTGTGGTGAGGGTAACCGGGAAAGGGTGGTAACCTCGCCGAGCGATGACGTCACGTGCGTCGTCTAGCAACGCCTCGCACCAGCTGTGTGAGGCGTTGCTAGGCAACGCGTGTTGACGTCATCGCCAGGCGGAGTTTTTTGTTCGCACTACGCGGCCTAACCAAGAGCTCAACAGCTCCGCTGTTAAAAGGTGGACATACATTAAAATCGCGTTTCATCACTTCTACGCCATTGACAAGACGCCATGTGCCTTCAGTGATAGGATAACAGCAATCGTTTTTACCAGCGGGGTTGGGGTTCCAACTTGACAGCAAAATGCAAAGATTCAAAAAACAAACTGCAAGAGCTTGCGGCTTCGGCTCGTGGGCATTCCTAAATTTCAAAATACAACTTCTATTGCACAAATACCGAGAGAGAGACACGGTAAAGGTGTGTCTACACGCAACTTTCATATGTAAGCGTGTATTTCATGTAGCAGGGAACACGCGCCCTCTTACTAGAATGAAAGGCCAGCGCACACAAGTGAGACACACTGATCCATCAGCACAATTCTCAAAACCAGGAAAAGCGACGGAAAAAGTTTATCGCTTGGTCACTTTTAGCTGGATGACCAGGAAAAAAAAAGGATGTGCTCCAGAGATAGGCCGAGTAAGCAGTATTCTCTTAGCTAGAAAGGCTTTACAAGTCTATTTTATTTACACAGTATTTCGCTGTGTCTTACTCTGTCTGCTCACGTCTGCGTGCAGTCCTCCGCAGTCTAGGTCTTCTCGACTCTGTACCCTCCCTTCTCTCGCTGCTCGATCTGGTTCATCATTGCTACCATAATTCGAGGCCACAATCAGTGCTGTTGCAGCGTAGCGCTCCTCTTCGTTCTCTGATGAGAGGTTTACATCGATTTACTTATGGATAGCTCATCAACGGCACCAACGCGAACCTTCCGCAAACTCTTCATTAAGACCTCCCTCAGCGTAGTCCTTTTCCAATGAGAAGCTGGCTTATATTATCCCTTGCCACCACGACACTCTCGGGTGTCTTTGACAGTGGATAAGTGATGAGCGAACGGAAAGCTGCGCAGAAGAGTTCATGCACGGAAATCCGCGACGCACGCATCAGCGCGCTCTTCGTGGTGCACCCAGGCGTGCTCTGCAGATATCTGCGCATGAACGCGCCTTTTCAAGAGTTTGTACCGGATAAAGGCCACACATATGGGCGTAAATGTGCCTTAGCGCGCGATCGGTGGCCGCAAGGCGGTTCCACCATATACCCCGCTAAAATGACCTCTTTTTTTACATATTTTTGGAATATTTCCTTTTCATTCGGCTCAGAGGGGTGGGGTGAGAATGTGCTACAGACGAGACAATGGGTACTATTCACGAGCTGTAGAAAAGTGCCAGATTGAAATCAAAATTTAGATCACTATTTTCTGTCTATCGTATAAGCTGCCAGATAGTGTCGCGTTAGAACTCTATGCACCTACACGCAGGCATACTTACTATTTCGAATAGCATTCTTGGCATTGTCGGACCAACGTTCTTCACGGCCATCTATGTAACCATTTTCGTGGGCCAAACCAGAAAATGTTTAAACACCGTTTAAAATGAGTAGCTATGTTCTGTTCTTTTAATGCGAATAGCATTCATGGCATTCTCCGACCAGCATTCTTTCTGACCATCTATCCAACCATTTGAACGGAGTGATATTGAAGGTAGCGCTGTATAAATATTTGAATGAATTCAGAAGGTATAGTGCAGTATACAAATGTGAGACTGACCTAGTTGACGGTGTTTGCAAATTTAAAAAATCGTTCAAAATTTCTACAAGATCAATTCCCTCTCAAAAGAATGCTATTCGCAAGTTTGACGTCATCATGGATGAGCTCTGCGCGAATTTTCTGAAGACTAGACTTCCACTTCCCGGCTTCTGCCTAATGTGATGGCATTTGTAATGTGGGACGGTTCATTTGGTTGAAATGCCTTTCGTCATCCTGTTTATCACCTTCGTAATTCTTTGGCGCAAGAAACCAACCGAAAAATGTTATAGTTTCGCCCTAAGGGCGAAGCAATGAATGCGATAGCAACACAGCAATGTCATACGAAGTAAGGTGAGCGGCTTTGGTAGCAATATGAATTGTAGTAAACATGAGCTGATTAAGTAAGCAGGTGTGCTGCGGCGCAAGTAGACCGACATGAAGAGAGACTCGATGACCACGAGAAGGCGCCTGTGAAACGGTGGTGTTGATGAGAAGCGCTTCCCGTGGGCAGCGCGTGCGAAGGGACACACCTGTAGCGCTGCACTGCCGATCCGGGCAGCATGGAATGTGTAGCGTGCGTTGGAAAATGTGGCCCGACTATTACTAACTGAATGAACAAGCGTGGTGTGAGCGCGCACAAACAAACAGGAATAGATCACACTGAACGACTGCAGACAACGACTGTCAAAACGCTGGCAGTGAGCGTATACGCCGCAGCGGCGAAGGTACGTGCGGTCTATCGCTTCAACGGAAACTGAGCGGCAAATGCACGGCGCATAAATGTCAGAGCCGTGGGGAGATAAGAGACGGTGCGGGCGGAGCGACGAGCGCGGTTGTTGGCAGAGTAGAAGTGCGCCCCCCCCCCCCCCCCCCCCGCTCCCTCCGGCGCTGGCTTCCCGCTTCCTTGCTTGCGCGTGGGAGATTGAGTGCGTTCGCTCTCCGTGATAGCGCGCGTCCCCGCACGCTTCCGCTCGGGCATACGGCGCGCGGCGAAGATTTTATCTATAGGGAACCTCACGGCGACGGCGACGGCAGAAATCCCGTTGAAGTGTCCATATAATTGCTATCGCAATAAAACGAAACCCGTGTGTCCTTATCGCAAGGATTGCATTCCAGGGTCAGCTACACCCGATCCGTTGCCGGTGTTCTCAAGGTTATCATCTTAATGGTCGACTGCACGTCGTCCACGTAGTCGAGTCATCTGCTAGAATTTCTGGGCGACACTCTGGTTTTATTTTCGGTGCCCTTAATTGTGCAACACTTATTCATCATTACTGATAATTGTGCTAGCGATAGCCAGGTCTTTAGTTTGCAATTTATCGCATAATCTTGGCTTAGTGAACAAGAACAAGAGGACGCACAAAGCACGATAAGGGCAAATACAACGCTTTCAAG
The DNA here is from genome assembly GCF_013339745.2 of Dermacentor silvarum. Taxonomy (NCBI): domain Eukaryota; kingdom Metazoa; phylum Arthropoda; class Arachnida; order Ixodida; family Ixodidae; genus Dermacentor; species Dermacentor silvarum. Next base: position 12,644,034 of record NC_051163.1, read on the forward strand.
GGGGCTGACGTCGCAACCGGCAAACTCCAAGACGCTACCTCCCACCACACTGCGCATTACAATTTGCTCACGGCAAGTGCGTCTAGTGGCGGAAAATTAATATAAAATAAGAACACTCGTTCGATAGTAAACAAAAGAACGCAACTTTATCTTCGCGCACTTTGGTTTGCTGCGTGATCTACCTTGTCTCCTTTACACACTGAGAATGATTGGACGGACAATGTTTTGCGCTACTGAGCCCGAGGTCGCGGGATTGAATCCAGGCCGCGGCGGCCGCATTTCGATGGAGGCAAAATGCAAGAACGGCCGTGTGCTTGCGTTGTAGTGCCCTTTAAAGAACCCCAGGTGGTCAAAATTAATCCTGAGCCCTCCACTATTGCATGCCTTATAATCAGAACTGGTTTTGTCACTTAAAAACACCAGAAAGAAAGAAGAAATGTTCTCGCACGACAAACTTAGTTAAGAGGGTCCCAAGATCGAGTAAGGAGGAGACGAAGGAAGCCTGGGTGCCGGAGGCCTGTGCGTCGGCCTGTGTTCCGGAGGCCTGTGCGTGCGTGGGGCGGATGATTGGTTGGCGCAGGTGGTAGTCACCATGCTCTGCATGACGTCAATGAGGTCACGTGAGGCCTGTGCCTCATCGGTGTGCGTGTGGTGTGAGCTACCGGGTATACAGCGTGCGCGGCTTTGTGATATTTGATTTCACGGTATTATCGTTGTTATCCGGTTATCGGTAGGCGCCAAGACGCGCTTACTGTATCCGTAAATTCTTAAATGTCGTCGCCTATTCTACACGAAAGAATCCGTTATAATCAGACGGCGCACGTATAAGGTTTGCTGTGAACCAGGGGATGGCGTGGAGTAAGAGAAAGCTATCGCTTACTTTTGTAATAATCTATAATGGTTTTGCCGCAATCAATTTGTCTTCCTTCAAGAAGTTTCAGCATTCAACTATACGGTTTTCGCGGTTGACAAAACACCGTGAAAGCCTCTCATCAACTTCAAATCCTCGAGCTCTCTCTAGGTACGTCCACACCAGCGGGAAAAATGCGCGCCGTATGCCGCAGGTGGTAGAAAGCGGACTGCAAAAAGAGGCCAGCGGCAACCTTTCCCTGCCACGGAAGGAATGGCTCTCGGAGCTATTATTGGCGCGGCAGGCCACTCTCACCGCCGATCGCGGAGACCAACGAGCAACTACCGACTCATTCGCGTGGGCAAACGCTGCAAGGAAATATGCCCCCCTCTCTGAGCATCACTGATCACTACCACTGAGAATAAATGTGATAGCGAATCACTTGCTTGCCGCGGTGGCAAGGACACCCGCAAGGGTGGCCACGCCAAAGCTGAGGCATTCTGCCGCTTGCAGGCATACCGCGCGCGTTTTTCGCACCAGTGTGAACGTATACTATCGAGCTCAGTATGAGCTACAACATACCTTCACATCACGACTGCGCTCCGTGAACTTCTTACGCCTTCCAGATATATTTCTCGCTCCAACCACATTAACATTTTAGCGTAGTTCCCGAGGTATTGCTTCACGGACTGACGCCTGTGAAGCCTTCTTTGCTGCATTTCGCTACACTGCACACGGTAGCTCAACACTGATACTGAAATAAGATCGCGACTTCGATCGGGGTCATAGAGGTCGTTGGACCACGAGGCCACGTGCCCGAGGTGCTGCAAGATATCACTCTGTATAGGCTTCAACTTCCTGGTCTTTTGCAACCCTTGAACGACACGCGCGTGTTAGAGATGCAACAAAATAAAAAAAAGTTCAACAAAACTAAAGCACGAAGGAGACAAAGATGGCAAGGAGAAGAAAGAGGACGAATGATGAAAAAATTAAGGGAAATAAGTCAAACTAGAACCAGTGGAAATATAAAGAAAAAAGAAAAAAAAGAGAAAGGATCTAGAGAATTCAGTGCAAGAATTTAAAAATAGCAGCACTAAGCAAATTGTTTGAAAAACGTTGGAAGGGAGGAAGCTGAGATGAAAATAAGGAAACGAAGAAAAAAAAAGTGGCGAAATCGCGGTTCCTTTCGCAATATATTGCGGAGTAAGGTGACAGGAGAGAGCCATGTCCGCGAAACCGCCGTCATTGTTACACGGGGATTTCTGAGGCCTAACAGTTTCGTGTCAGTCCTTCAGAAGACTGGTTCAAATGCCTTTTGAAAGCCTGCATTACCTGAGCTTTATTTACATCATTTCGCTCGCTTCGTTGCCACACCATTCGTACGGAGAGTCTTTCGGACCTCTCACTTGAGCCCCGAAGGGTCTGGGCCGACACCGTCAGAAGATGCAGTTGGCGAACGGTGCAGGGGTTTTCCTAGAAGCTTTTGAATACTTTGGTTGCCCTTAATAGTTCGCAGGTGACATTTGGTTCCTGATCCAGTCACTATAGTCTGGCGATAAAATTATTTCAGTTTCAAATTATGATGTGCTGCCCATAAATGTGTCAAACCTACGTAATTTTATTCCAACCACATACAGACTCCCCAGAAGTCAAGACCGGGCAGTAGGATGATTAGTGCAGTTTAAAATAGGTAATCATGAATACATAGTAAGAAATATAATTTTTTCTAATATAAATAAGTATTCGCAGCGTGTTATCGCGAATACGTAAAACAGGGGCTTCTGTTGCTGAGCAAATCATTCACCATATTCAATGCCCTCTCAAATTCAGCAGTGCTTCCCCAAGGTGTGTTTTGTAGCGATACCCAGCGTCAATAACTGAAATGGACCCCCAATGAGTGTGCTGGGAGTTCACCTTACCCGCAGGGCAGTCAGATGTGTTTTTTTTTTCCTTTTTTTTTTCCACTACTAAAAAGAACTGCCACTACTAGAAAAAAGCCGGGATGACAAATGTGAGAAATGCGTACAACCACAACTGATGAGGCTAAATCAATCCTATGCAAAGTGCCAACACGCGCATGATATTTGCATCTAGGCGGAAATACCAAGCACTGTCACGATAAGACAGCGGCGTACTTGCGTCACAACAGATACCTGACTACGAGGTACGTGACTCGCAGTCGGCGACAAAATGTGGTGTCTGCACTGCACCGACAATGGCGCTTCCCCGAACGAGGACATGAATTCATTGCTGTCGACAGCAGGATCATCGCGCCGAGGGCACTTGTCAAGCCCCTCAGCCGTTGTTTGGCCCCGGGCGCTTTCTTTGAATCCCCGCGATGTGCTCTTTGTGCTTGATGTTCACACTTTTCCCGATCGTCTCACGTGACACATTTTATTTGTGCCTGCTTGTATTCCACTCTCCTATATAGCCTCTGTTTTTCCTGAAAATGATAACCAGATAGCGAGAAAGACGCACGTCAGCGGGTCACTTTTACGGCCTTATAAACCTCTTTCCGGTTCGCTGCAGGTATCGACAACCTGGGCTGCTTCCGTGCAAAGAGCACTGCTGTGTTGGAGTGTGTCTACGCGTGATAGCAGCTCATAGACACTCGAGAGGACCCATACTGATACATGCTACCGTCGATAAAAGGAGATAAATGATAAATTTTCAGCTGGAGCCAGTAAGAGATCACGTACGTGTAAGAAATACCCACGTCGTTAACCAAGTTGTGCTATTTATCATTCTCTTCATGGAAGGACATACCAATGTCAGAGAAGAGGCTTGAGCACTTCATACAAGCGTCTGCCGTCTCTCCAATCCGAGAGAAATACGCTACTTGAAATAGGCGATTACCGAAGCAGTAACAGACACAAAACGATTATTTTCTCTTTGTATGTCAAGCAAAATGTTTCTCTATACGTTGATGCATCGTCGCAATCTGAAAATACGTATGCTTTTGCTCCTGCCATTTCCAATATTGCAAACTGACTTATTCACGCGTACTCAAAGCTGCAGCTGTTCGAAATCACACACGTGTCGTTTTTGCTGCATAAAACATTCCTTTCCTGAAAAGTAACTCATGAAATTGTGCTCACCGCCTGCGCAATTTGGCATAAATTCGCGCTGTGCTAGACGTGAACGCCGAATCTCATCCATTTACGTGTTTCAAGTACGTTCACCTTTCCTAGCTTTCTAATGGGGCAACCTCATTGACAACTACACGTTATTCTTGCTAAAGACCTTGCCTTCACTCTTCCATTGTGTGTCTCTCTCTCTCTCTCTCTGCAATCAATTATTTGAAAACGCCTCGTCTGGTCGAGTAGAATAGTTATGCCAAAAGAAATAACAGGACGCTGACCAACAAAATTGTCTGCGACCAATGCTTCCATTTGGAAGCTGAAATGTCTAATCCTTATTAATACTAACTGCTCGGAATTCTTGTCTTTCCTTTGATATGAGTCTCTATCTCTCCTTTCGCAGCGGAATGCGTCAGAGCTAGAGGTTTGGGACTGCCTACGATAACATGTCTGCCGCAGAGACTACCAGCGTGTTCATCATCGACGTTTTCTTTGATGAAAACACGTCACCAGAAACGAAAACGCTATTTATTTCCATCCCCAACGCCAAAACACGATAACCAGTAAAGATAAGTGATGTTTAGATAATTTTGAAATATTTATAGGTGATCGGGGGTCGTACCAACCCGAACAGGTTTGCATGTGTTGCTTATTTTTCTTCAGGTCTGAAGGTACATAGCAATAATGCTGCTATTTATATTTACTAGGGTAAAATGCAGCTACTTAAGTAGCTGAAAACAATTACTCCTTCTTTTTGGCATTGTAATTCTTTTCCGGTTCTTAAAGCTCGACTCTGCATGCTTTTGCTACGACCTTGCCCACTTTACTTTAAGTTATTAAATGCGAAGCAATTCTTGGCGAGAATTTGCTACTTTGACGGTATCTATCTAGCCGCCTACGTCATTGTGCTCTCATGGTCGTTTCGTTAACTTGGTATGTACCAAAATTCGCTGGCATACTATGACAAGAGTATATGACGAACATAAATGATATGTCATGACATGAATGTCATAACATGTGTGTCATATAGGTCATGAGAATGACCCAGCGAAAAAGCATTAACACTCAAAAACCACTGGAATGGGTTCGGACGAGGGCACTAAGTGAAGGAAACACTAAAATATTATGGTAGAAATCATAGTCATGACCATGACGGAGCAAAAATGACAATCACTCAGCGAAAAAAAAAGGTTAATACTGAAAAAGCACTGAAATGTGTTCGGACGTGGGCACTAAGTGAAGGAAACACTAAAGGATTGTGATAGAAGTCATAATCATGACCATGACTCAGCAAAAATGACAATGACTATGCGAAAAAAGATTAACACTCAAAAAGTAATCTAATGGGTTCGGATGTGGTACTAAGTGAAGAAAAAGGCTAAAGGTTAATGGTCGAAGTCATAATCATGAGCATGACTAAGGCTTTCACCTTAAGGTCTCTTAGGTGTAGCTAAAGGGACTCCGAAGGACTCATGACATGAATGTCATGTCATGCGTGTCATGTAGGTCATGAAAGAGCCGCCTACGTCTTGGTGCTCTCATGGTCGTTTCGTAAACTGGGTAGGCTCCTCGCATACTGCTTCGCACAACATTGATTGCCACAGGGCGTGGGATCTGCCGAATTTTTTTTATTACACGCTGGTTAAAAGCTGCGCCTGCCTTCCTTTAACACAAAGGTTTTCTCATAGTGTTTCCTTCATAAAAAATTAAGGGCAGCTTCACAATATAGTGGTACGAAGACTGGTCAAACAGCGAAGCTGGTGACCCCACCTAGCTTTATCTCGATTCGGCCAAGTTTCTGCGAGGTTATGCTTCGAGACCAGGCCACGTTTTGCGCGAGATCACCGCGGAATCATCGACAGCCAAAGTAGCAAACGAACACTCGGTCATTGAAGTATCTGGACGCTTTTGGGCGCTCAAACGCTTTTGCTCGGTTTCGCGGGCTCGTAACTCCGGATCTTTTGCGAATCACCGACGTTGCGCCACCGCTTCAGCGGCGCGATACTCGGGATCGGACCGAAGTCGTCTCACTCTCTCTCGAGTAGCAGTGCGGCGGCTTTCGTGCCGCGCTTCATCTTCTTCGGGAGTGACGCTCTTCTTCGGCCGCCCCATCTTCCGGCGATGTGCTCGGCGCGGAGACGGCGGGGCTTTTGCGTCGCCGCGGCGGCGACGCGGAGCTATATATCCCGTGGGTCGGCGCAGTGACGTCACAGCTTAGCTCCATGTCTGCACAGCCGCGACAACCACTCCGCACGGCGCGGTGACGTCATGGCTTGGCAAAGCTAAGGCGAAGCGATGCGGTGCGCGCGATGATGTCATGGCTCACGCAGCTGTGGTGAGACTCGGCACGGTCGGCGCAGCCGGGGGGAAGCGTTGCTAGGGGACGCATGGTGACGTCATCACCAGGCGGAGGTTTTGCGGCGTACAATCGGCGGACCATCCTCGAGCCTAAACAGCTTCGCTAGTTCACAGGGGTATGTGCCATTGCGATTGGACCCTTTCTGCACTACCTCCAGAATCGGCCTACAGTTTTTGTTCGCACTACGTGGCCTAAACAAGAGCTTAAAAAGTTGAGCTGTTAAAGATTCAAATTTCTTTCGTGGTTTTTATTTCTATTCGAGCCAGAAATTTCAAACACCACCGATGAAATATGAGCTGACCCGTAAAAAAAGACAACTACAGAGAGAAACGAACAATGACCGTCGCGTTCGTTTCACCTTCAGTACGTGTCTTTTTGCTGACACAAGACGGAAACTGTCATATGATCAATGGTATACTATAAGAGTTGCCAAACAGACCTTTATATATCCCGCATCGAGGGCTACTTTAATATATCACTGTAAAAAGGAAAAACCGGCAAAACTCTCACAACCTAAATGACCGTGTTTACTTTAACCTTAGGCATTTGCGACGAAACAGAACTCAAGAAAAAATACAGGGACCGAATAGGCTATCTGAATAGTTGTTTGGAATGTTTATTGTCACCTTTTAATATTTAAAAAAATATAAAATCCTGTCATCTGATTGACGCCAGCATGGATAACCTGCTAGTGTGAAATATGTAAATGGTTGTTGTTATATGTGCGATTTGTCCATTCGACCGTTTGTAAAGAACGCTGAGCAAGAACATTTATGCGAAATGTTTTTCTTTATCCCAAAATGCAGACCGTAAGCAATTTTCGACATTTCCATCGTAGGTTCGGGAACGTCTGGCATAACAAAAAAAAAAAAAAACTGTGAATACAGAACGGCCAAGAGCTTCGAGCTTTCGTCCATTTCGATGGCCCGAAAGCACCAGCACAAAATCACATTTCCGGTTCAAAAATGCCGACTCGCTCCGGGGTAAGACCCAACGATCCGAGAAATCTGCGTTCACTTGCACGCTGACATTATACAACTGTCGTGAGCCCACTTTTGAACATTTAACTTCGTAGCTTCCGTCTTGGTAGAGGTTCAAATGCGACGTCAATCTGACTCACCGGCCTGTTCCTTCTCTTACCTCCCTTTAAACTTTGAAAAAAGAGAACTAATTATTCTTTCCTTACTTGATTCATTTATTGGGTTTAACTTCCCAAAGCAACTCTTGGTCTAGCAAAAGATACCATAGTGGCGGATTCCGGATTAATGTAGACCACGTGGGTTTCTTCAACGCGCACGTAAACCTAAAAACACAAGCGTTTTTTTTTTTTTTTTTGCGTTTTGCCCGCACCAAAATTCAAGTACCCAGGCTTGTAATTGAACCCGTGACCTTGCGCTCAGAGCAGATCAAACGTCATAGCAACTGCGCCCCCGCACCCGGGATACGGGCCATTGACCAGAAGTTTTTTTTTATTCTTCTTGATAGCAAAAAATCATTGAGTCTTTACTTTACAACCTTTACAACCTTTACTTTACAACCTTTAATAAAAGTTGTAATGCTTGGAAGAGAATGCTTGAACGACGTTTGCAGGTCGCAGCCTCTATTTATCACTATTTCTAACCACTGTTTCCCCATGTAGGCGGTAATCGAAGTCAGGATGCCGTTGACTCTTGATGGAAGACCACCGATTGAATGAGGCAGTGAGAAAACAAAAAGTCATTGCTCTTACTGTTTCAGAGTCATGGCAAAAAGTCGTCGACTGTGGGCTTCAATAAGTCTTCGCTTTTTCCCACACGAGGACGGATCAGGCCTGCCCGCCGAGCTCTGTATGATAATGAAGCTTAGGTGGGCGTGTTTGCTCCGATAAGGAGATATTACAAGTACAGAACGAGAAATATTGACAATTTTATGGGGCAGTTAATTCGACTGTCGTCATAGCGCCTATCTGGAAATCCTAGACCGGCTAAATTGAGGTGATGGATAAAAAAATCCATATGCATAAAGTGAGTGACGAAGAAGGAGAAACATTATTATATCGCAATGCTATTCCGAGACGCCCTTGTTTTTCACGGGTGCCATAGCCTCGTGGATGCGGTGGACGTGGTGCACCATGCAAGACCAGCGCCACATAATATGGCGCTGGGCTTCGGTTGGTGCGGCCCAGCTCGTCGAGGTGTAAGACATGGAGGAATGAATGTTGGCCTGCGTGATAGCATGGGGTGAGGTCAGTGCGCGGGGACATATGTCCAGGGCTTGCGCATCGCGCTAGGGGTCTGCCCGCAGATTTGACAGATGGGTTGGCCTAATCTGCGCTCAGTGTGATGGATGGTCACGTTCATTAGGGAGAATGAGGATCTGCAATTGTCGGTTGGGAGGTACATCTGCGCGTGGAAAGAGACATGATGGAGTAGGAAAAGGAGCATACGGGATTCACGAGCGTTGTTGATAGCGGTGCTCAGCTCGACAAGCTTGAGTTGGATAGACTTTTGTCTAGCAGAGAGGCGCGCTCAGTATGTCATCAACGCTGGCTAGAGAATGAGCCTACTCATTGCCTTCTTTGTCTCGATGGCCAGGAATTTATTCCAAAACGATCTGAACGTTTAGATGGGAGGACATGTGGTTCTTTAGATGAACTCGAAGGAAGGAGTTTAAGTTAGAGATTCTGGAGCTTGTCTTCGTGGTCGGATCCTATGGTACTTGTGTCGGCATCGCGTGTGGTTTGACCGATGAATTGTCCTGTGTTGCAGCGTTAATAGCAGTTGGTTCTTTTATATAAAATTTCTAAATGAATAGGATAAGCCTGCTCGTACCTTAACTGTCTTCTGCGGGGAATTGTCAGCATATATTTTGTGCGGGGTTTGCAGTGGTCTGGCGACATGGCTGGGTGAGCCTGTCGGTGGTCCTGCCGAACAAATGCGTTTGTGTTGCGAGGAATCGGAAGGATATCGATCCGGGAAGTCACATCCCATGGTAGTCAGGTTGAAGGGAAGGGTGGAAGATGGCCGATTTCATGCACAAGGTGAGCCAGAATATCCCGGCCCTGAGTAGAATAAAATAGCGAGTCGGTGATGTTGTGCTTGGCGAGGCGGCATTTGCGCATGCGATATGCGTCGTGCTCTCATGCACATTAAGATCCATATATAAATATACAATAACTAAGAGAACACGGCAAATATGACATGTGCTAATACATGCACGGCTGCGAAATAAAAAAAAATTAAGAAAAAGTAAAGGCGTGCCACACGTTCGCATGATGACATTCGAGGCCACGATGAATATGCAAATTTTATACTAACGTCCTTTAGCACGCAGTGTAATGCGTGGCTCGGTAACATGATAATGGGTGGGAGATCCGGCTACATTTCTCTTAGCCTTGAATCTTGACACGCATCGAGGGTGGCACTCATCTCACTTCTTAAGAAAAAAAAAAGTTTTCTCTCGCTTCCCCTCTCTCACTTTATAGTTGAAGTCGTCGTGTTTGCATTCTGAGCAACAGACTGAACCCAAACCCAGAAGCCATGAAAGACATCTTTTGCAAGCAGGAACACGGTTTATCCAAGTAGCCTAAGATTTTCTCGTGAGAACCAAAAATAAAGATAATTATAGAAATGTCAAAATACTAGCACCATTTACCTGGAGGATTTTCTTTTTCCTTTCCCATTGCGTACTCAGAATAACATGCAAACGGACATACGCATTCCAGCGAGACCCTCGGCGTTTCAATAAAGAGCTCCTCTTTGCCTCTGACTATAGCAACATAATGACAATTTCCATGCAGTAATAAAGGCACTGTAACACAACGCAGCAGAAAACTTGAGCTTGCCACTGAGGTTTTCAATGTGCACACGAAGAAACAAAACCCAGGCACGTCACGTTTGTTTTCTTATCGTGTCTGTGTATTCATTCCGTTATGCAATTTGCAATATGTATGGTCATGCTCCTCAGGTCTCACGCAATCTGCGAACACAGCGCACTATCGCCGTCAAATAAAACGCGAACAGCGGAGCGTGCGCCCCAAGCATAACTGAAGGTACAATGCACATTGTCGGCCAATCATCTTCAGAGACAGGCGCGTACACCCAGTATGTCCGCTGTGTGCAAGGATGCTTGCCTTACCGCTCGCCTTTTGCTTGTGTGTTCCTTGATATTTTTTTCTACTTGAAAGAGTTACACACATGTCACGTCCCACATGCTAAGCATGGTTCCTTTTGCAAGTGTGTATAAGAATGTTACAGATAATAGGTACAGGTTTGTGGAATAATGCTCCGGATAACAGTGGCTGTTTCACTGGAACTTAGTTCCGCATATTTAGTACGTTAAAAATTTTAATTCTGGGGTATTACGTGCCAGAACCACGATCTGATTATGAGGCACGCAGTAGTGGGGGGCTCCGGAATAATTTGGACCACCTGGGGTTATTTAACGTGCATCTAAATCTAAGTACACGGGAGTTTCCTGCATTTCGCTCCATCGAAATGCGGCCGTCGTGGCCGGGATTTAATCCCACGACCTCGTGCTTAGCAGCCCAACACCATAGCCACTAAGCAACCCCGGCAGGTACACATTTAGTTATGAAATATAAAAAATCAGAAGTTGAAATATATGAAAGGCCATTCAATATATTTTGTGATTTTATGTAGAATGCCTTTTCGCTTCGGTAAGTGCAAAAGTTTCCACTTCTTGCTGCAACTCACGTGGATAGAGATTAAAGGTGCATGAACCATGCGCCTTTAAGCAAGCAAGCAAGCAAACCAAGCAGACTGCTGCTTGCTTTGCCCCCATTCAAAACGGTCTCTCCCTTTTGATGATGCAGTTTACTCGGTCAACAGAAGGCTGGCCTCGAAGGCGGGTGCCCTCTTGTAGAAACAGCCAATTGCACTAGAATAAAAATCACATGCGCCTGAAGCTCAAGCACCCTTATGGTAGCGATCCGCTGTCTGCATAGAGCTTCGAGAAAGAATTCGCGTGACGTCATCGTGGAGTGTCAACAAGGGAGTCTTATTATTATTATTTGATTTGAAAACATATACACAGGAAAGAGAAAGCGAGAAGCAAGGCTGGCAACTGCCACCAGAAGGGGAACAACGCCTGCCTACTCTTCGGAAAGGACGAGAGAAAGATAGGAAGGAGGGGAGGAAGGAGGAAAGGAAGAGCGAGATGACAAATCTCAAAGAATAAAGTAAGACATACAGTAGGGCCCGTCCCTGCAGGTCAAGCTACTAAATAATGTAAAATAAAAGAAATGGGTGCTTGGTTACAAACGTGCCCCTAAGTTCGTTGCTTCTAGAAAAGTAAGGACAGCACGATGAGCTTGATCACGTCGAGACGCGCAACCACTGGGGTATAAACATTCATCTAGAGTCGTACACCGCAGGCCAAGGAGATGGTAGTTCCTCACTAGCGATTTGCGTTGCGCACTGAAAGCGGGACATTCCAATATCAATATCAGGGAGCTTTATAGATGCGAAGACTAACGCACGGCATTACAGCTAATGTTTAGGCATTGGGGCCTAATTCCCAAAGATCGCAAGTCAGTTCTGTGGATTACCGCAACGTGGAGGAATGTATATGAAACGAAAAAGTGTTATCCAGCCGATTATCGCACGAAGCTAGAAAGAAAACCCGTACGGGTTTCTGAAAATAGAGCTTCGCAGTTGAGGTAAAATTCGTCCTTGTCCGGTCGAATTTTATTGCGATAGCAGTTATATGGACGTTCGAGGCACATTTCTGCCGTCGCCATCTCCGTGAGGTTCCGTATAAAGTCCACGGGCGATAAAATCGTCGCCGCACACCGTATGCTGCACGTGCGAGTGAAAGCGTGCGAGGGTGAGCCGGCGATCGCGGCTCAATCTCGCGCACGCCAGGGAGGGAAGCGGGAAGGAAGCGCGCCGTCTTCCGTCGCCCACAACGCTCCGGGGGGAGGGTAGGGAAAAGTGCTTTCTGACATCGGGTGGGCGCCTTCGCTAATATGTCCGCCATCAGGTTTGGCTGGCATTTGCTCGTATGGACAATTCTTGCGTAAGGGGTGCCTCACAAGAGCTGGTAATTTCACGTAACCGCGCCCAAACGTTTCTTAACTTTCATGCCGTACACAGGAATAACAATATGTTGTTTGGTAAAGGGGCAGGAGTACATCTTTGTGCACATCTAGCGTCCGCTAACGTCCCACTTGCGACCGACGCCTGAACTACACCGCGGAAAACGAGGGGCCGTCATGGCAGTGAAGCAGGCTAGTTGGTGGCTACAGCTTGCATTCGTATTTGCAGCTCAATACTGGCAACGCAGGCACATCACAGGAGGAAACGAAGTACACGTGACAGCGCTCGTCCAGCCTATATTGTCACGTGGTATTGACGATCGTGATAGTCACGTGGTAGTGTCCTTCTGCGTCTGTGTGTGCTTCCCATGGAGAAAAGAAACAAAACAGGAGAGGACCCTGACGTCACGTTTTTGAAGCCGGAAATGCAGCCATGCTGGTGTGCCATCTCTCTTTGCGCCTCTAATCAGGGGTTCTGCAGCTCGCCGGAGAAGATGGGCGTGAACTTTGAACTTGGATTGTTACGAGCTGCCGGAAGTGTGTGCTGCTGACGCGCGTTAAAACAAAGCCTGCGAAACTTCTGTAGCAGTATTAGTGAAGCAGACACGCTCCTGTGTTTTTTCGTGGCACGTTGAAGACGACGACGAAGGCCCGAGCCGTGATTGCTTGAGTGTATCTGTTGTTGGCTAACACTCACACTCAAAGACCCAAAACACAACTTTCAAGCTTACACACCCCACTCCAAAGTCAGATTTTCTCGCGAACAAAATGTTCTGCGAGAAAGACACCGGCAAAAAGATCTTATCTTACTTTTCAGAGACCGAGAGCAGCAGCGAAAGCATGAGGAGCGCGGTTGCTATGGCAACGTTGACATTTAGGGCACCCGTCCCAGTGCTGATTTGCGAAAAACAGCACGTGACTTCCGTCACACTTTCTCCAATACGTCCGTGCTGGCCGGGGCTTCTCCTGGGTTTCCTTCCTCCATCGTGCCTCCACTTTGGCGCTGCAAATGTGAATGGAAACGAGGAGCCATCAGCACTTGACACGAACATGCGCTGCTAACAGACGGCAGTTCTTGACGGTTATGCTAGTGGAATCTGAGAACTGACGTATTCAGCATGAAATTACTAATAATCGCTCATGCATGCGGTTTCACCCGTAATTTCAGGAAGCGTTGTGTGGGCTATTCCCAGAGGTTAGTTGAGTGCGTCAGCTTTAGTGTTCATGGTAAATTAACTAGTGCGGCGTCACTCCACCGCATTATTACACTTGTAGGAACGGCCATTTGTTCACTGAAGAGGCACTGCAGCGACCTTGCAAGCACAAGGCACTATTGTGTTTAAGGTCGCCTGGCCTGCATTATCGCATTTGAGCACGTGACGTTTTCTTTATGTGCGCATGTATTCTAGGGACCTTTTTTTACAGCGTAAGCTGTTATGGGCTCGTTCCAATAGCCGTTTCGGGTTGCGATGATGCCACCGCCGGCGTCGGCCGCGTAACCGCTATCACCGGAAAGGCGAAAAAAATGTCACAGTTTCGCCCTAAGGGCGAAGCAATGAATGCGATAGCAACACAGCAATGTCATACGAAGTAAGGTGAGCGGCTTTGGTAGCAATATGAATTGTAGTAAACATGAGCTGATTAAGTAAGCAGGTGTGCTGCGGCGTAAGTAGACCGACATGAAGAGAGACTCGATGACCACGAGAAGGCGCGTGTGAAACGGTGGTGTTGATGAGAAGCGCTTCCCGTGAGCAGCGCGTGCGAAGGGACACACCTGTAGCGCTGCACTGCCCATCCGGGCAGCATTGCATGTGTAGCGTGCGTTGGAAAATGTGGCCCGACTATTACTAACTGAATGAACAAGCGTGGTGTGAGCGCGCACAAACAAACACGAATAGATCACACTGAATGACTGCAGACAACGACTGTCAAAACGCTGGCAGCAAGCATACGCCGCAGCGGGCGAAGGTACGTGCGGTCTATCGCTTCAACGGAAACTGAGCGGCGAATGCACGGCGCATAAAGGTCAGAGCCGTGTGGAGATAAGAGACGGTGCGGACGAGCGACGAGCGTGGTTGTTGGCAGAGTAAAAGTGAATTGAATTCCAATTGAAATTACTTGTCACATCATGTAGTATTCATTTTTCTTAAAGACCGTTTTCTGAAGCGAAGATGCTTGGGCCAGGCCCATGCACGTAACCGGCACAGAAAACAATCAGGGCGATGCTACAGTACCTCAAGTCGACAGGTTTCTGGGACCCTTTTATAGGCTTGCTGCACATCACGCGTGCGCGTAGCTAGTGTTCTTTCTGACTGTTGCTTCTCTCTCTTCTCCCGTTGATGCCCTCTTCTTCGGTCCAGGGTAGCAAACCGGAAGTGTCTTTTTCATGTCCCTGCCTTTCGTTGAATCTCTGTCGCTCCCTGTTCCCCTCTCCGGCTCAAACCCTTTAGCAGTGAACACTCGAGGCGTTCTAGCGCCGTCGGTGCCACAGCCGCCATCGTGCTGTCACTGTATGAATGACGCATGCGCAGAACGCACGTGGAGGGCTGAAAGGTCTACAGTGACGCTCAGTGCGTTTGGCTGCAAAAAAGAGGAGGTCATGCGGACGCGCCGCCACGCTCCCCTCAGTCGGCTCTGCAGAATCCACAGCAGCGTTCTACCTCCCACTGCTGGCATGAGCGTTGTGGGCACACACATTAGCGTTCCTCATCGCCAGGTGTGTGCATACCTCACATCGGTGCCTACACTGGTATGAGCGTAACGGACACTAACGTCAACTTAAATCCGTCTATTCATTTCTTTGGGCTCTGACAAATGCTAGTGGTTTTCTGTCGGTCTAAGCTCGTGCACCACAAAGCTGCAACACCTGCAACGTCAGTGGCGACGCCCCTCATCGCGCTAGCATTTTGAGACGCCTGGTAGCGGAGAGGGGGCTGTTCCTGCGCCGCAGCAACCGTTGTCCCGCGTGCTGGGTCGCGCCAACACGTCGCTTCCGCCTATATTGTTAGACCCTACGGTTAGAACACCATCGCAGGAGCTCGAGTGCAACAGTAAACCTTGCTATCTCATTCAGTGATTCGCCTGTCGGGGGAAACTGTCCAATATTTATGACACCCCTGGCTATCTCACGATCCTTAACTGAGTCTCGGCACGCACGGTGGTGCCTCTTCGAGCGTGGCATGATTTCTTAGTAGAAGCACGTGCTGATCCCATTTTGGCGTGTGTCTTGTGGTGAAGGAAACTTTTAGCGTTGTTTTGGAAAGTAAGGGCCAAACATGTGCTGGTCACGCTGTCGTCCTGTAACATATAAAATGCGGCACTCAAAGAGAAGTAGGGATGAAGTTTCCGACGGGGGCAGCAACGGGAAGTAATGCTCTAAGCAATAACTCGGTTAACCGCAGTGAGCTAGGTTAAACGTATACGAGTGCATTAGTCTGCAGAGGCCGCCAAATGGCGTTAACGCTAGTTTCGCTTTCGAGCCCTCTAAGAGCGCTTATTACATGACTATTAACGCTAACTACGGAGCCCGAAAACCATAACCTGGCCTCGATGGTGGCACGTGCTGTGAACCCATGCGCTAATTGGGAGTTGATTAGTGTGTAGGAGACGAATTCTGAGGTTCATGTTGCAACAGGTTTTTTCTCATAATACGATCACTTTTTTATAAGGAAAACGGCATACGGAAAGAGTACCGTTGAAACGGATGTCGAGTGGGGTGCGTTATTTGGAAAGGGTCGTAATGAACGTGCGCGCATATGAGCTAAATTAATTATCAGTGACTTGTTGTACAAGTTTCAAGTTATTTGTTGGCAACAAAAATATAACGAATCAGCTCAGGGGCAGGTGCAGTAAATTACGCTCTCCCTGCATGGCTTCAGAGTATAAACCTTTCTATGTTAACGCTAATATAATAATTTTGCCACAGCGTGACGCAACTCTCGGGTGTCATTTGTGGCTTGTAATAGCATTCACAAGTACCTACTCCTCAATGAGTGTAATGGCCAGAAGTTCCGAATATGAAGTTTGGGGAAACAGAGCGACGATTACTCATTATCTTTGTGAATGTTCTCCTTTGAGCACACGAAGAGAAGCGCTATGTAGCACGTTTGACGAACTTGACAACCGTCGCGTTACGTAAAACTTTCTCGGACCCTTGTCTCAGTCGACGGTCCGAGTTGCTTAAGAAGCATTGGTGAATTTTCTTTAAAGCATGTAAAGTCTATGAAAGACTAATTGCTATCAGGCGACTTCTCCGTGTTTAGTGTTGCCGGACAGCTTTACTTCTTATCTTCTCTTACTTTCCCCTCATCTTCCCTACCCTTTCACTAAATGTAGAGTAGTCAACCAGACAGCTACTCTGGTTAACCTCTCTGTCTTTCATCTTTTATTCTCTCACTCTCCTTCTATGAGCTTCGCGGCGTTCTTCACGTTTCCATAGTACACATGGATAAAATTAGTTGTCAGAAGGTAGTTATGGTGAAGGCTAACAAGTCTTGTTCAAAGCACTACATGAAACTTAAAAAAAAATGAATACAGCTCTTCACCTCAGGAGTATAGCCACGTCAGAAGAAAAACTTCGGAATGTACCTAAAATAATAAGGACAGCTGTAGCAGAGAGCCCCTCATACGTGGACGTTGTATGCCCGTTCAGGGCAAGTGCATCGGGTGTTGTGGGAAATCGCTCGTTCACAAACTTTATGTTCAGAAAACATGTCGTGCGACGTCGTATCACGCGCGAGTGCAAGCGGGCCTCTCGTTTTGGGGACATTTGACTTTCGCTTTTAATGATGCTTCGTAAATCTTGATCGCTAAGTAAATGGCGCATGTAGTTCTGAATTCTCAGTAATGTGTGTCTAGAACGCTGAACTAACTAAATTTGAATTACGAGTAAATTATAATAAATTAGCCCTATTTCACTCTCCCGATAGTAAAGGAAACATTTTGCCCACCTAAATGTAACATGAACCCGCAATGTAAGCTCATACAGTTTTCTCAGAAGGAAAACTTCACCCGAGAAGCAAATCTTATCGAACCCGGATCAAACCCACAATAAGCGCCTCTGAGCTAACCATCTTAATTTAACAGCCATAACAGCTAACCAGGAAGCCAGCCGTGTGCAGAGCGAGGCTAAATTTTTCTACAGGTTGAAATAACAGGAACACTGAATACGGCAAATCAGTTCGACGGAAATCGCCACGGTTTGCTTAGTTTTGCTTGGTTGACTTATCAATATGGAAATTCACTTGTACCTTCTAGCTCTTAGGTAAATGACAAATTTTCTTTTTCATGAATGTTTCTTTACGTTTTGGAAGTCTCGCATAACAAATTTGCCACTTTCCAGTTTCACTATGACTGTAGGGAATAGAAATACTCAAACATTCTCGAGCAGTATGTATCTGCGAGTTCCTACCACATTAAAATATAATTCGGATGTACTGGAAACGGGCACCTATATAATAATAAAGCCAACCAGACATTATTCTGTCTACGCCTTTCGATCCTGTATACTGTCTGATACACTGTGCCGTCTCAGGAAGAATTTAGGCGTGCTTTAGGGTCATGGTCTTCACAGATGCGTTGCGACGAGGGCGGTTGCAAAAATGTTTGTGCACTACTTCGATTAAGGCGCAAAATGGAGAACCCGCAAATAGTCCATATTATTGCCAATTCTCCCTCCGAGAAGTGCCTGACAGCCTAGAGGCATTTGCTTTGTTTAGTTATGCGCCATCATTTGTTTTTAAGTTTGATTATCTATGTGAATAAAAACACTCAAGCTAACGGCAGCCAGGCTTGTTCACAGTGCGCGCTTGTTTACAGTCTTTTTCCATATGTAACCCCACTGTGGATAAGAATATCTCTGGTCAGGGGATTAAGTCATGACCGCTATGGTTGCACGAATTCAATAAATACTCATTCATAAAGTTAACAGCATGCGTATATAATGCTATAGATTGAGCCTATACAGAGGCCTATGTAATATCATGTTAAATTTTAATGTAGCGGCTTAAGTACAGCAAGTATAGTTGTATACATATAAGAGCGAAAAAATGTATAAGCGCATTGCATGTTCATTCCACGGGCAAGCCAGTAGCAAAGAACCAACAAAACAATAACGCTGCACCTGTCCTTCGGCCTAACCAAGGAAGGAAGGAAGGAAGGAAGGAAGGAAGGAAAGAGTGGAGAAGGAAAGGCAGTGAGGTTAACCAGTTCAGCACAACCGGTTTGCTACCCTACACATGGGAGCGGGATGAGGGGGAATGAAAGTTGGGGAGGAGAGAGAGAGAGCACACAGCACAGCACACACATCGTCAGTCACAGTCCGTCACCCTTGCGTGGTACGTGACATCACTGTCACAGCCGCTTGTCCAAGCCCGTTTCTTTTAAAAACCAAAGTAGTCCCTTCGTCGCCTTCAGCTGCGATGTCTTCTGTTGACGACATGTGAAAATCACTTCAACTGGCATTGGTCTGTTGTCAAAGTGCGCTAGAGCGGACGCCAGGGACTGTCTCTGAACATTATATTCAGGACAGTCGCATAGAATGTGTTCCAGCGTCTCCTCGCAAAGACAGGCATTGCAAAGAGCATTGTCGGCCATTACAATCAGAAATGAATAAGATTTAGTGAATGCCACCCCTAGCCATAAGCGATAAGGAATAGTGGCCTCTCTTCGGCGGAGTCCACATGGCATACAGAGATGCATCAAAGAGGGCAGGTGGTATTGACGATTGCTCCGGTTGGTCTCGCTGCTTGATGTGCACCATAGAGAGAGCGTGATCTCCTGTGCAAGCACTCGAAGTCAGCCGGCTGCGTCGGACCGTGAGAGTGGTATGGCCTCTTCCTGTGTGTCGTCAAGAGCTGCCCGAGCGGCATTATCGGCGTCTTCGTTCCCTATGACACCGCAGTGACTTGGAAGCCACTGAAATGCCACGTGGATAACTTTCTCATGTGATGTATGGAGTAGGTGTCTAATATCGAATACGAGCTGTTCGTATGGCCCGCGACTCAGAGCTGATAGCACAGATTGTAGGGCTGCCTTCGAGTCACTGAATATTGACCATTGTCGAGGTGGTTCCCGATTGTCGAAACAAAGTGCAGCGCGAAGAGAAGCTAGTTCCGCAGATGTCGATGTCATTGGGTGGTCATTCCTGAAGCTGACGGTAGTAGCTCTTGCTGGGACAACCACAGCACCGGAAGAACATAGGAGGTTTGTGGAACCATCAGTATAAATATGTACACTGTCCGCATACCTCTCGTGTAGAAGAAGCAGGGACAGTTGTTTCAGCACAGGTGACGATAGCTCAGATTTTTTCTTGATTCCTGGTACAATGAGATGTACTGTGGGGCTAATAAGACACCAAGGGGGCATCGATGGTTTAGATGCAGCGGTGAAGCCCGATGGAAGTTTGTCGTTGTACTTGATGATAGTTTTAGAGAACGATGCTTGGCGCCTGTCTGAAGGTAGTGTTGCAAGGTGGTGATAGGGGGCACGTGCAAAACGTCTGATGTGCGTTCTCAGGGCTTCCACCGTAATGTGAGTTTGCATCGGATGGTCCCCAGCAATCGCAATAGTTGCCTCTGTTGACGTGCATCTGGGGAAACCAAGGCAAACTCTGGGTGCTTGAGCTTGTTCCGCCTGCAGAACACGAATGTTTGTCTTGCAAGTGTTATTCAGTACAGGTAGACTATATCTTTAAAAAACGAGAAAGAGAGCTCTGTAGAGTTTCAGCATTGCGTCTACTGACATCCCCCACGTCTTTCCTGTCAAGTATTTAAACAACTGGGAAATTGCTGTTAGGCGCCGTTTCATGTAGGCCACGTTCGGGCTCCAACAGAGGTCTCGGTCAATGACTACACCAAGAAACCTGTGGGTTCTGACTTAGGAAATGGTCCGCCCATTGATTGAGATGACATAAGGCGTCATTAGTTTACGAGTAAATGCCACTAGTGCGCATTTTTCTGGTGATATGCTGAGACCTTGTTTACACAAGTAGCTCGCTGTCAAAGTTGCAGCTCTTTGAAGCCGCTCACGTATCTTTGGACGTGTGACTGCTGAAGTCCAGACATAGATGTCGTCTGCGTGTATTGAAATCTTGATGGTAGTTGGTAAGTATTCAGCAAGTCCAAGAAGAGCGAGGTTGAATAGCGTCGGGCTGAGAGCACCGCCTTGAGGAACGCCTCTGCTGGAATAGTGTCGCAGGCCTAACCAAGAAGCCTAGAAATAATTAGGATAGTGAGATCGGCGAGTTGGTCAAAGTTCATGACGTAGAAGCAGCCTTTAGCACAGAAGTGGAGGCCTATTTGTGGCGATTCTTGTACACCAGTACCTGCAATGTTTGCACTTCCTTCCTCTAACCCAGCACCTTTTGTTTTCTGATCTCCGGTACGTGCTTTGCGCTGCTTTTACATCGTGGCCGAAGATGTTTCATCGATAACGGAGAAAATAGTCGATCGGGAAGACCCTTGTGAAATCTTCAAGCTTATCGGCTTCATCCGAAAATTCTGCATTGTTTTAGAGATTTAGTGTGAGAGTTTAATGTTCTGAATCAAGCAGCGGCGGGAACATTTATTCAGTTATTGAGCGGTGACGTATGCGATTAGGCCCACAGAGAGAAGGGGGCATGAAGCACTTGCATCGCTTGTTTGATCTTGAACAAGCATCACAAGAACGAAGAAGAGGAACAATGTTTAACGAGGGGGCAGCAGGGAAATACTCGCTCCTTACTGACAAATTCGAGTCATCAAGTGCGCCTGGGAGCATGCATTTGTCAAACTTAGGCTGTTGCGCCAACGTTTTTACTGCCACACAGGGCAGCTAAATCTTCGTTGTTCAGCTGCTTGCAGTAGGAGAACGCCATGAAACACCACATGAAGAGTTACGAAAACGGTTTTCTTTGCATAGAGCGACTCAGGGCGTAAATCACGCGGGAATTGTTTATCTTATCTGCGGAAAACGTGTGTTCCTGAATTTTAAACTTCGAAAGGAGATTGAGAGGTAGTTATATTTCCACATGCATAGAAGTGAACGCACACATACGAGCCTACAGCAAACTAGCGAACCAACATTCAAACAGACAAATAACACAACGACGCGCAAAGCCAAGCTGCACGACATTTTTGCATGAAAGGCAAGAGAAGGCGGCGGGATACCTGCGCACACAATATGCCAATACACAGAATGAGAGTGAGATAGAACACAAACGTAGTGAGACACACAAACGTACAGTTGGACACAAATGGTTGCGGTGACACGGGATTTGCGGAAGAGCCTGAAATCCCGCGAAATTTAAGCAAGTAGCCGCGAAATTCAGTCTTTAAATTTGCAATGCTTTTTGCAACATGGACTGCGATCTATCAAATTAGAAGTGACATGCCTTAACAGAGTACCAAATCACATTTGTTGTGAAACTCGCGTTTCGTAAACCTTTGCGGTCGACTGTACATGGATGCTTGCACAGACGCACGCGCGCATGCATGCGTTCGTGCAGGTGCGCAGAGATAGGTATGCGTTCTTGATAAGATACACATTGCATGGAGAAAACATTTTGCACGCGCGGAAAATCAACAATTTTATCTCCTATCTCCTTTTACAGCGAAGCTATTAAGGGTTCAGTCTTCGATGGTCGCGTCCGATGTCGAAAAAAAAAACTATAATTGGCCGTATGCTGTATGTGAAAGCGCGCGAGGGACGCGAGCTTTCACGGGGAGCGAACGCACGGCGGAGAACAAACTCCACTTCTTCCGTCCGCGGAAAGGTCAGTGAGGGGAGAGGGAGGGAGGGAGGGAGGCGACGTTTAGCTGCGGCACCAAATGCGTATCTTGCGACCGGGCGCAAGGGGAACTGGCGACTCAATCTCCCACGCGAAAAGGAGGACAGCGGGAAGGCAGCGCGGGAGGGACTGGTTGCGGCTTCTGCTCTGCGAGCAACTTGTTCTTTGCGCGGCAGTGGGCGGTCGCGCACACCGCATCTTGAAAGCGATCTGCAACACGGCTCCTACCTTTGTATGCGCTGTGCTGTCGCCGCTCAGTTTCCGTTGAAGCGATAGACCGCATGAACCATCGCTCGCTGCTGCTGGCGCGCTTGCTCACGCCAGCGTTCTGACAGCGGTTGTGTGCGGTCACACAAACAACGTGCACAACTGTTGTCGACGACGGCGCCGTTTTGCCCGCGTTCGCACTGAACGCGCGTGGCGTTGGTGACGTGTTCATTATGAACGTGCCAACGTTTGCCGTACACCATATGGCGGTGTACCGTAGCGACCATAAGGCCATGATCCCTGTGGTCACTAAATTAATGAAAACCACCGGATCATATATATTTATCATTCTTTATTAGTTCAAATAACCAATTACACCATCACATCTTAATAGTCATAATTGGAAATACGTAATTCCCACCATAGTACAGCTTCCCTGGTCTTCCATCTCCTCCCCAGTGGAAGGGCTGACAGTTTTTTTATAAAAAAATTTTGTCTCTTTTTCTAAAAACCAATAAACCAATAAAAGTTGTTTCACTCACTCTCCTTCTCTAAGAGATAACATGGGGTTTTCACATTACTGTTGTTTACTTAGCATTACGAAAACAAATGAGGACATTTCTTATTGAATAATACCATGCGTACTCTTAACATTGCTGTTGTTTTGTGTTTGGTTAGTGGGACGGGCTGGGTAACGAGTCAGATTTCCTTTCTGCAATAAAGTTTGTTATATTCGTGTTCACTCATAGAAAGCAGTTCCACAAGCAATTTATGCATAAGGCTATCCTGCACGCTCTTGTGCCTCGTGGCACTGCAAGAATGACGCGTTGAACCCGTCGGAAGTTAGGCAAGAAAGTAAGCACAGCGAGACTGCGCGAAAATTGTAGTGAAAGAAAAAAAAAAGTTGTCGCAGTTTCACCTGAAAGGCGAAGCATCAATTGCGATAGCAAATTTGTAGAGAGCTATACAGAGTAATGATAGTAGCTTTATCAACTGTATAAACTTGGACATGCAGCAGCACCGGCAATACGCAGAGCTATTGTCGACGCCGTCGGCGTTTTGCCCGCGTTCGCACAAAATGCGTGCGGCGTTGCCGGAGCCTCTGATATAAATAGGCACTTGGTGCCGCAGCTAAACGTCGCCTCCCTTCCCTCCCTCTCCCCCCCACGGCCTTTCGCGCGTCGGAAGAAGGCGCGTTTGCTCTACATATATGGTGATTGTAAAGAAGGAAAGAGACGCCTACTTCTGCAGCCCTTAAGGGAGCACGGCGCTTTCACTCGCACATACAGCGTTCGGCGGCGCGCGGCGACGATTTCATCTCCATTGACATCATACGGAACCTCACGGCGACGGCGACGGCAACGCCGACGACGACGGCAGAAATCTGCTTTGGAGTGTCCATATAATTGCTATCGCAATAAAACAATCCGGGGACACTTAAGCACTTCTAATGAGTTGTGAATGCGAAAGCATTCATGTGCAATTGAACGCCGCTGAGCGGTCCTTCATGTTATGAACTCCGCGCGGGGAAGCGAGCCCGTTGAGTCGCTTGGCGCGTTTTGGTTTGGCCTTACCGAGGCGCAGTTAGAACGCAGTCGAGAGCATGCGTGGACAATGAACGCGCGGATAACACAGGCTACCGAGAGCGAGGGTTGACGTCTCGTCGAGGCGATGCCCCTTCCCCTCACGCAAAACCTGGTGGTCTCTTTCGCCCGCACTCCTCCGTCGAGGCGCGCTCGTGAACTGGCGTCGCAGCCAATGGGAATTTACCTGCCGTTTCGCTCCTACAGACGGCAGACGCCGGCTTTATCGCTGAATGGGCCATTTGACGCTTTCGCATCACAAAGAAGAAGTGAACAGAAAAGAAAGGATCTTCCGTTTTTCATGCTTGTGTTCCTTTCTTTCTTTGGGTACGTTATTTGGGTACACGCAAAACTGTGCCGACGAGGGACGCATAGAGAAGCTTGAACGGAATTATGAAGTTTCTCAAGCGGGAATCTGACACCATGGCATCCTTCATGCTTTTGTGCTTTCATCGTTTCTAGTTTAGAAACTCATTTGCATTTTGCCAATGACACAATCTGCCATACGACGCTCACGGAGCGAGCTGAAGTCAAGCGCCGCTTTGCTACCACCCTTTGAGGGTGTTAAAAACAGAGAATATTCTAAATAAATAACTTTGTTTTTTAAACTCGACAAGTTGTTCGATTCTCGCTAGGGAGAGATTCAATTTTAGGCCAATATTGCAGACCGTCATCGCTCAGGCTGACGAACAAAGCTAACCAGCTGAAGGTACGGCTTCAGATTCATTCATTCATTCATTCAATGATTCATTCATTTGACGTAATAGTTCAGCGGAAACACGCTAGGCGGAGAGAAGTAATTAAATGAAAAATGAAACATCCACCCAATCGTAGCAATTGCTATAAAAGAAACCCAAACAGGTTCCTCGAAAAAAAAATTTCGTCCCGGACCAGGATGAATTTTTCTTCAACTGCGAGGCTTTTTTTTTTCGAGGAACCTGTTGGGGTTTTCATTGTAGCAATTGCTACGATTGGGTGGATGTCTCATTTTCCATTTTATTCGTTCATTTCATCCACAGAAGGGAGCAGGTAAAACAATGCAAGTAGCAAACAGAACAAAATGCACAGAGTGTTAATCAAATGAAAAGATTCAAGTAGCACGTTAGTATTCAATGCTGGTTAGCAGATCGCGAAAAATTTTATTATCGCCATTAGATGCAATTTTAGCAGGAAAGCGGTTCAACTCAATTGCTGTGCGCGGTGCAAAAGAACCAGGAAACGTATTGTTTTACACAGTTGGATGCCAACCTGATGACGACGATCAATGCGATGCGACTTCTACTGCTGCGATATAATAAATTTGTCGTAAATAGTGGTATAGCAGTATATTTTTATTAAATAAGTTGAGCTGTTGAAATTTCCACCTGCTGCTAAAGATTCGAAGGAAGTCATAAAGATGTTTTGCGTGTTAAGGCAGTCGAAGTAGAGACGTCTGCGCTTCTCGTGGCGGTGTGTTTGTTAGTATAGCAGTTGGCGCTTGTCCTGACGGTGTGTGTTTCTTGGTGCAGCAGTTAACGCTTGTCATGTCGATGTGCTTTCTTTAGTACAGCAGTTAAGGCTTTTCATGCCCAAGTGTGTTGCTTACTACACCAGCAAGGGCGTGTCATCATCACGTGTTTTTCTTGAGTATTGCTGTTGACACTTGTCCTGTCCATGCGTGTTTCTTAGTGTAGCAGTTGGCGATTGTCTTGCGCATATGTGTTTTTTTTTTCTTACAGCCGCTGCGCTTGTCTTATGGATGTGTGTTTCATACAGCATAGCAGCTGGTACTTGGCCTGTCCACGTCTATTTTTTCGTCTTTGTTTCTGGCATGCGTGTTCCTTCTTCCAACAGTTCCAAAGTTCCCGTGAGCCCAAACGGATAGCATGAACACTCCATCGTTTGAAGCGCGTTTGTCGGCTGGTAATTAAATGCAGGCTGCATCAAGCACCGGAAGTAAAATGCGACAGGCGGGTGCCTTCTCTCGCTTACAGCTGGCTGAAACTATCCCGATGGAAACAATTTTTGCACATTCCAATAATCTTTCTATTATCTTGTATGGAAATAGCGCAATTTTATGCGGTAATGTTTCCTTTTTTTCAGTTACTAGGGCAAGTTTTTCACCATTTAGTCATGCGATCTAACCGACACATATGCTACCAGCTTAAGTTTTATACGTGAACGGGAAACAGGCCCCTCAACAGAACTGACGCTTCTGCAACCTTCCAAATCCTGCTAATGTGAACAGTAAA
Source organism: Dermacentor silvarum (assembly GCF_013339745.2). Classification (NCBI taxonomy): domain Eukaryota; kingdom Metazoa; phylum Arthropoda; class Arachnida; order Ixodida; family Ixodidae; genus Dermacentor; species Dermacentor silvarum. The sequence goes on from NC_051163.1 coordinate 12,670,147, forward strand.
ATCATATAATTTCAATGGGCAAAAGAGGTTTGGGAAATTTTCCCACGCCTCTAAGCTAAGAAGTCTCTAAAGCTTCGATCTTCAGCAACACATAGCTTTTTATTTTTATTTTTTGCCGTATTATAGTCAGATGTACTTCCAAAGTACTGCATTTGGTACAAAAAGGAACTTCATATTTCTGTGGTTAATCTGATAAATGTTGTAATGGCTTGATCAGATAAAGCTTCAAACAATCCTAGAAAATGTCCAGCGCAGTAGTACCGGTTAAAGAAACTTCTATTGGCAAACTATATCGCGCTAAACACCGCTAGCAGTTACTGCAGATTGAACCAATGGATCTATTTTGTGGGTATTCCCTTTGAAAAGTGATGCTTGCTAATACCTCCCAAGGTCTGTTATTTTTAGCTGAGGCTGCATCTTTTCTACGCCATCTACATAGACTCTCTAATTCATCCTATCAGGTTAGAAGTGGCGTAGACAGGTAGCTTTTTGTATCATATGTGTCGTTCAGCTATACCTTGTTGCACGTGCAGCCATTCATAGAGAATGTAGATGATAAGCTGTCATAAGTTTGAGCAGCAAAGATGTGCTTTGAAGGCAACGTTGATTTCTCTTGATAATCGTACTTTCAGCATACAAATGGTACTTGGGCCATGGGATTATGCATCATTACATGCGAGGGTGGGGATATGTGCTTGTTGGTTGGTCTTCTCTCAGTCTGTCGTTTTTTTCTTGTGTCCGTGTTTTGCGGCGCTATCCAGATACCATTCCATGATCATTACAGCCGTTCAGCTCTTAAAGCTTCAATAACCTTCTTTCCTGAAAGTGGCATTGTATCTGTGCATTAGCACTTTGTATGTCCTATGTGTGTTATTGTTATGACCAAACGTTCTGTGTAGGAAATTAGATCAATTTGTGTGCTGTCTTCATTTCTGCATTGACTGTTGTTGTTTATGCATGTTTACGAAATATACATTATTGCCGGATCGTTCGTTGGTCTTTTCATATCATCTAGTGTTATCATTCTTCTCCTTGAACAATTAATATAGTATAATATATCCAATGTCATCGCAATAAATCACTCACTCACGCCCTTGCGATCAGATGTCTGCAGAATTAACCACTGAATCACATATACGCCACAAGTGCTGAAACTAATGTTCACTTCATTGCTTGTTTTGCCGGCTTTTAATCCCAAAGTTTGCGCAATCTTCCTCAAACGCACCGCGTTGAAACCATAATAGATTCTGGGATCAAACTATATATATATTTTTTTTCTTCTGGAACAGCCAAGTGTGTTGTTCACTACTATAACGCCACAACTCCGGTACCGAACATAATCCTAATTTTACGTGGCAGGCTTCGTTACACGCTGTGTTCTGAACCCCACCAAAGCCGCATGCCACGCTACAAATGCGAGCAACCCAGCGTCAATAAAGCCTATGGAAGTGCAGTCGCTAACATAATATTACCAGGCTAATGGAGTAGCGCTCTGCGATAATGCACGGTAAGTGAATCTGGTCGGCCTGCCGTATCCATTATGGGCTAGTGACGAACGCACTCGAAACGCCTGTGAGCTTTGTGCAGGCTATTCCCTGCGTTTCTTTAGGATATCAGTATATCTGGGATGTCTGCAGCATCGCGTTTTGGTGAAAACAATTTGCGTTGTGAACGTAATGACACCCCAATGACATTAACCCTGGACAGAATTACCTCGAACGGAAGGCTTACACTGCACGAAGAGTCCTTCTGCCGCATCTGTGACAGATCACTTTCGGAGATAACTTCAGGATTGCGAAACGTAATGATCACTCCAACTCGTCCCTAGAGTGACATTGGTCTTGTTAACATTTTACATAACTTCACATCACAGCTGAAGTAACCTCCGGTTTTGGTAATAGTTGTCTGCAAATACTATCTTGGCATGCAGGCGCAACAAGGGATACCGGAGACGTATCTTCAATACGACCTGACATTTCGTGAAAGATGTCATCCCCTTCGCTGAATTTTCTTGCATTTCACCGGCACCCACAGTTTCGATTTCCCGTTAGATAAATGCAAGAAACTGTGACATGAGCCTGGAGAATTGAGATCTATAAAACTAAAATGTTTAAATTACATTCGAAGCTTTGTACAAGCAGATTCGTTCTGGCGTCGTATAGTGTAAGTGCTCGACTGAACAATTCAACTGAGCTGAATAAATGAATAACCGAAATGCTTTACAGCCCTTCAGTAGAAAAAGTGAACTGAATATGCCCACACCAGTGTCATCGGAGACAGCGAAGTCAAACGAGTTGAAAATTGTGCGGATGGCATGAATTTCGTGAGGATCTGGGAGTGTGTCCTTCGAAATTCTATAGCATTCCTTGGAGCGAATTAAACATAAGCCCCACAAAACGTCCGCGGAAAGAGGATCCGATTTTACGTGAAATAGCACAAATGAAAGGCGTCATTTGGCACCTTCCTAGTGTCGTCTTCCCTCTTCAGCGTCGCTTGCAGCTATCTGCTGGCACCGAATTCAGACTCCATCGAAAATAAAGAAAACGAAACTGCAGACGAAACGAGAGATACGTGAGGAGCCGAAAAGCCGACGAAAATTTGACATTTATGTCACAATATGGAAGCAATATCATAAAGAAAAAAGCCAGCAGATCCCACGCCCTGTGGGAATCGATGTTGTGCGAAGCAGTGTGCGGGGAGCTTACCAAGTTAACGAAACGACCATGAGCGCACCAAGACGTAGGCGGCTGTGTAATGACGTACATAGTACGCATCAGAATCAGAATCAATTTATTGAATACAAAAACAGGGATAATTACATGGTAAGTATATACAGAAGGAGGTCCCGTAGTTAGAAACTGAAATGGGACCTACTATGGATGATGACAAGAATTATGAATAAAACAAACAATGGCAACATGTAAAATTTATGATAATACGGGTTTTTAAAAGACAAGGCGTAAATGAAAAAAAATGCAGCAGTTTAATGCATTAAATAAGAACGAGGCTGCAGATTAGTCAATAATAGGGAAAACTACAAAGGGTCCTTCTCCAAGAAGATGAAAGAAATGGAGGAAATGAATAGAGAAACACAGTTAAAGTTTTAAAAAAAGCTAAAGAAGAAAAAAAAACATACTACACTAAAAAATGAGCTTCGGATAACGCTAAAAGAAAGCGCTAAAGTTCTGTATGAAACCTGTGAGATTTAAACAATTTTAAAGGAAGTGGTAATGTGTTCCAGAGAGATAAAGCTGAACAGTGTAATGACTGCTTGCCGTAGTTGGTGCGAACGCTGGGTAAAATAAAGCTCATATTCTCTGCATTATTGCTTATATTGACGTCTTTGGTATGATGGTTACTGGAATATTATTGTTTATTGCCCTAAAAATAAAAAAAGGCAAGGTTGTATTTAAAAAGATCAGTCACATTCAAAATATTATGAGCATGTAATAACTCATTAGCGTTAATGCTACGAGATGAAAATGTTATTAGACGAATAGCTCAATTTTGAATGACTTGCAATGACGTTCGGTGACTGCTATAAGTGTTTCCCCATGCTTAAATGGTATAGTTAATATGAGAATCAACAAAGGCGTAATACAGCGACATTAGAGTAGAAAATGAGAAATATGGTCGTGCTTTAATTAGAACGCGTATTCTATACGCCATGTTCTTTTTTACGTTAGCTATGTGAAGGCGAAATTTAAGCTAGTGATCAAATTCCACACCTAAATAGGTGCAATGATGAACTGCAGTGATTAGGTGATTGTTGATGGAAATTGATTGAAGGTGCTCAGACGATCTCTGATGTGAGGTAAAGACGACAAAATTGGTCTTACTATGGTTAATCTGCAGCTTATTATGTTCACAACACGCGGATATTGACAGAATATCTTCGTTTAGTTTACTTGTTAGTGTTTTTACAGAATTGTTAGAATGTCATGACATTCATGTTAGAATGTCATCACCTATCATTTATGTTCGTCATACACTCTTCTCATACTATGTCAATTTTGGTACCCACCAAGTTAACGAAACGACCATGAGAGCACCCAGACGTAGACGGCTGTTTCATGACCTACATGGTACTATCGGCGTCAAATGAAATGCGAACAGAGGAGCGTGTCGCCGAAGCTTAACTGAAGGTCTGGTGCGCACCGTCCGGTCCTCACCATTGACAGGCGCGCACGTCCGGTTTGACCGCACTGCGAGGTAATGCTGCCTCTTTTCGTTTCTGTTCTGGTTCTCTTTTACTTCAAAGCGAGAAAATAAAAATCGAAGAATACAGGTACTAAACTATCGCAGCATGGGGCGAGTATTATCGCACAGTCTGGCGAAACCGTAAGTGCTATTGGTTTCAAGTGAAACACTAACAGCGGTGCGCGTGGTACGGTTCGCGCCATCATCATGACTGCGCCAGTATCTTTTCTTGCTTTGAACTAAAAGAGAACCAGAACAAAAACGAAAAGGGGGAGCATAACCTCGCACTCCGGTCAAACCGGATGTACGCGCCTGTCAATGATGATGACTGAACGGTGCGCACTATACCTTCAGTTATGCTTCGGCCACGCGTTCCGCTGTTCGCGTTTCATTTGACGCCGACAGTACGCATGTCATGACATTCATGTCATGACCTATCATTTATGTTCGCCATACACTCTTCTCATACTATGTAAATTTTGGTACCCCCCAAGTTAACGAAACGACCATGAGTGCACCAAGATCGGAATAGTGTTTGCCTGAGATCGTTGGTTGCACATAGCACAAATGGTTTCCAGCAGAACGTATGGACACGGACAAAAAAGGACGACGACACACGCTGGACTAGCAACTGAATGTTTATTCTTGGTTTCCCACACCTTTTATAGCACAAGACAGCCAATGATCTTTCCTTTTGTCATGCTGGTTATCCATCTTTCAGAGCGAAATGTCGTCTTTGCGCAAGTAGTTTTTTTTTTCTTTTTCTGTTAGTAGTATTGATCGTGTACTGATGCATGATTGCCCGCTTCTGTCAATGGCCATGACTTCTAAAATTTCGCGCGTCAGCTTGTCTTTACTTTTTTCTAAAACCTGTATGTCGTAAAGTTGTACGGTGCACTGATGCTGGCGATGATGAAAAGCGAGATGCCCAGCGGAGATTCCTTCTAAAGATGCTGCATACTCTCTTGTCCTGTCATTCACACACCTGCCTGTTTGTCCTGTATATCTTCGGCCACATGATAAAGGTATATCGTATATCACCCCTGTCTTGCAGGTAGTGTACTTCTTCTGGTGGTTGATTGTGCACTGATTATTTTCCTGGCCATTGTTGACTCGAGCACACATTGAATATGCCTTGTTTGGTGCTGAACATACAACCGTGACACCTTCCTTTCCGGCTATCTTCTTTAGCTTATGGGTTAGGCCATGTATATAGGGCACAACAGCGACCTTCTTCCTTTTCTGTTGACTCTTTTCTTCATCTTGAGGCTTCCTGTTCAGGAGTTTCATCTTCTTTAGCAACCCTTTGGCGACAGCTGTAAGCAGGCCTTTCGGATAGCCAGCTTTGTTGAGCCTGGTTACCTGGTGCATGAAGCTTTCTTTCATGAGGTGATCGTGTGTCGTCGTCCCTTTCTGTCCGTGTACATACGTTCTGCTGGAAACCATTTGTGCTATGCACCAAGATGTAGGTGGCTGTTTCATGACCTACATGGTATGCATGTCATGACATTCATGTCATGACCTATCATTTAATTTCCTCATGCACTCTTCTCATACTATGTAAATTTTGGTACCTACCAAGCTAATGAAACGACCATGAGCGCACCAAGACGTAGGCGGCTGTTTCATGACCGCCATGGTACGCATGTCATGACATTCATGTCATGGATGGATGGATGGATGGATGGATGGATGGATGGATGGATGGATGGATGGATGGATGGATGGATGGATGGATGGACGGACGGACGGACGGACGGACGGACGGACGGACGGACGGACGGACGGACGGATACTCTCAAAGTGGCAAATGTTCACCAAGAAATGCTTCACATTTAAATCGTCTCGGCACGTGCTGTGGTGGATGAAAAAAAAGGAGACGATAAGGAATCAGCCGAGAAATTTTCGGCAGAGCCTGCCACCAACCAAAAGTAACATAATTCAAAGCCAAGAAGAAAACATTCGAAAGAAAGTTAAAAGGAAACTGAAAACTGATGTTCCATTAGTAAATTGCATTTCTAGAATATAAGAAAAACTCTTGCAATAAGAACAAGCATTATAAGCCAGAAGGGACGCAGAAGCAAAACACTAATGCCTGCCCCGTCCTGAAGTTCCCGCACCAGCCAGCCGTGACGCCAGGGATTTCAAATGCATCAGCTCGGACACAATTTTTAAAGCGAACATTTGTTTGGCTCTTCCCCTGGCTATGGCATTCGTCCGTTCCTCGCTGAATTTGCTTATGAATACACGTACATAGACAACTACGGCCTCGCTTTCGAAGATGAGTACGACTTAAAACATACTCACACACACATGTACACGCACACTCACACCCAGTACACATGCATGCATAACATTTAACGTCGTTCAGTTCTAACTCATAATAAATTTGCTTTTGGATGGTCTGCTCTGTAATAAATGAGCTGCTGAGGGCAAATTTAGGTAGGGAAATACGTCGGCCCACTAAGTTTCTCCCTGTTCTACAGAAAAAAAATACTTAAGCGGGTATTTAATGGAAAAGTGACAGTAACGATCATGAAAGTAAGAATTAGAAGGTCGCGACAGAGCGCTCTATCTGCATCCAACTGATCAATTCCTTGGGAATTAATCACAAGACAAATCAATACTCAGCATGTCTGTGTGAAAGGGTGAAGAATGCGCATAACCAAAAGGGGGAAAAAGGAAATACGCTTGAATAAATAATTATGTTATCACTCATGAATATGACAACGCAGCGTAAAAAGGCTCCGAAAAGAGGCTTAATTACCGCCGCAGTCACACGTAGTTTTTACCTTGGGTGGACGATTTTAGCTTTCGAAGAGCCTACTGCCTCTTCTAATCCCTGGATCGCGATGGCGGATTACCATCTTGCAAAAGAGGAATCCCTCGTCACAGATGCTTGCACGTAGTTCATCATTAGCTCCAAGAAAATAAAAAAAAATTATTTGCCAGGAGATTATTTACATATGCAGCAAGTGCCCTCATCAAAAATGTTGCTTACCCGCAAAAGCTTCCTCTAACTCCCACGTATCCAAAGCTTATTTTTTGCAACAGTCATACTGTGTGATCGAGTTGATGAGCGACGCTTCTGCGCGAGTTCGTGACAAGTCGTGTTTTGTTTGACAGTAGTGCATTTCTTTCGAGGCACGTCTGGTAAGTCGCATTCATTATTATTCATTTCTCTGGGGATACTTTGGAACAACTTTGAGTTTTAGGAACGTTCTGTAAATTTAGGGACGATCTGTAAAAGATAAATTTTCGAGTTAATTCGATGTTGCCTTTCAGGAAAACGTGACAGCTGAACGCTCGAGAAAGGATAGCGTCATTGGTTTTTCTTCGCAGAGATATGTAGATAGTTCGCGTGAGTTTCCGTTAAACTGAGACTTTGTTTTTGGATTTCACGAGTTATAAAAAAAATAACGCTGTATCAGGGATGGATGCGGTGGCAGTTAACAGCCACGTGTGTTGCAAGGACCCTTTCTTGCGTTTGTTAGAAGCCGCGGATCGCTCGGGCTACTTAGTCTAAAGACTCTTTCCTGCGTATGAGTGCTTTCCGGCATTCCTGAGTGCTTACACAGTAAGCGTCCGGCAAACCACTTCTGCGCTAGCCCATGATCACTTCGTCTCGCAGCCTTACTTTAACGCAAGCAACGAGCGATTTGTTGAAAACCCAGTGTGAAAACCTCGCGCACACCAAGCGGTGCTCGCAAATGGGAGCGCAAGCACGTAGCAAGCCGCGCCAATGCAATCCAGAGGAAAGAAGGGGAGGGCGAGCGTCCCCTCACGGTACAACGCGAAACGTATTAAACAACAAATTAGTCTAATACACACTAAGTGTACATGTTGTAAACTTTAAAATGCTTATAACCCACGTTAATGTGAACGATATTATTGCACTAAATGCATTTATTTTATAACATGCTTGTGCCTGTAATGCACTCGGTGGAACGACAAACAAGTGAAAGAAGGCACGATCATGCACCGACCGTATGATCACGTGAGCCCCAGTTTGTCGACCGCCCATATGGCAACGCCCAAGGGATGATAGCCACCCAGAGTGAACCTAGATAAACAAATGTAACTGGAGGCGTTCCGACGGACAAACTTTGTCTTGTTACTATTAGTTCTTTCATCCTGGGGCGTCGCCAGAGCTCGTGAAGATCCTGAGTTTCGCGAGACTCGGCGCATCCTGCATAGCACCCCCGGCTACAGCCGCATGTCCAAGTCTGTTGTCCTTAAAAACTGCAACAGTGCCATCGTCCCCCTCCGCCGCGATAGCTTGTGATGTCGGAATTCTAAAATTATTACCTCAGTTAAGGGTTTTTGGTCAAAGCGCGCTGTGTATACTATTTCTAGTCAGTAGCACTGTACCTGAACAGCCTGTGTAGAGTAGTAGTATAAAGGAAGCGAACAAATGCGAAACTCCCTGAACCGTAACACAGTCTGCAAAGCGATGCCCAGAATAGCATGGCCGATTCGTTCATAGTCACGTTCCAGACATGCACTGATCTGGAAACTGCTTGCTTCGACGACGCATCCTAAAGTACGGTGCCTGTGTCGAGCAATGATATTTCGCATGAAGTCGCTGCGCGGTTTGATTGGGATAGGGTGAAAACGTTCGCAAAGACGACGACAGGCGGTCGAATCCCATTCGGAAGGCTAGCGTGTTTGAAGAGGAACGCTCTCGAGCATAGACGGCCAATACGAGCCTAATACAAGGGCTTCGGGGCGACCGCGATCTCACAGCAGTTGTGTGCAGTGCTTCGATTCATAGAAAGTGATGAAACGCAGGTGCCACGGTGCTACACGAAGCACCTCTTTAGTTCTGCGGGAGCAAGTAGGGTTGCTCATTGAGATTGTAAGTACACAAGATGCCATCGAATCAGTCGATGTTTATCTTGGGAGAAATCGACTGACGAGGAAGTGCTCGTAGCTTCCATATTGCTTTCTCACAGATACTGAGTTATGAAGCCGCACAGCGTCCTTCGTGCTTCCTTACCGCACATAGCGTAGCTGTATACTGCAGCGTACTTCGGCACAAAACGACGGCTCGAACTTCGCAGAGCGAAGAGGAAGGACTTAAATTGCAACACCGTAGAGGCTTGGGCTAGTCGGTACATACTCGATAGGGGAACAGCACAAAAAACACAAGAAGAGAAGTTGTGAGACACACACCAGAGCTGACACGGGCACGGCAAGTAGCGGAGACAAGTTGAGTGACACAAAAAAGAGCATTGGAAAGGTTAAAGGACTGAAAAGAGCCAGATGTAGAAGAAATAAATTGCAACACCGTAGAGTCTTGGGCTACTTTACTAGTAAGTTACCCGCACTCTCTACCTCCCACAGCAGCGGCGGATGTTCGACTATTTCACCAAATCTGCGGTGGGGGAATGGGCGCCCAACGACCTTCGCAAATCTCTATAGGACCCCCTTTTGAGATGAGAACGAAGCAATACAAACAACCGAGTGCCAAGTCATGGTACATTTCTACGCATAAGAAAAAGCCGGTAAGTCTCCGGCGGCACCAGGCTTCGAACCTAGTTCCTCCTGTATACGCGGCAGACGCTCTACTGCTTCGGAGCCAGTATGTCGCCCATATATATATATATATATATATATATATATATATATATATATATATATATATATATGTGTGTGTGTGTGTGTGTGTGTGTGTGTGTGTGTGTGTGTGTGTGTGTGTGTGTGTGTGTGTGTGTGTGTGTGTGTGTGTGTGTTCGTGCGCGCGCGCGTGTGCGTGTGTGCGCGCGCGTGCTCGAGAGGAAAGGAAACCGAGAGGCCTGGTTTTTTATTGATCATATCATAAGAAGCCAACAAACAATGACACCAAGGACAACATAGTGGAAATTACTTCTACGTACTAATTGAATGATAGAAATTATAAATTCATGGAAAAGAAAATGGATGAACGAACAACTGACCATAGTGGGGAACGATCCCACGTCGTCGCATTACGCGTGTGATGCTCTCGCCATTGAGCTAACGCGGCGCCGTTTTCCCATCCACTTTCTGGGGTATTCGTGTTTTACAACTACAAATAGCCCTGGGAGTGTTAGCCAGCGCCATCACTCACAAACCTAGGGGGCGGATGTGGAGCATCCTTTCTGCCGCAGGCGTCACGAGTATGTGATCTTTTTTGGGTGAATGCAACTGGTCAATAAACCCACATATGCTACCTGAAGGCATCAATGTTGCCGGATTCGAGCCCTCGTTATGTGTTGAACGAGAAGCAAGGGAACCGAGAGGCCCGATTTTTATAATCATATTGTCACGTAGTAAGTGACGGTGAAGAAGCCATAAGAAGCCAACAAACAATCACGAAGTACAACATAGAAGAAATCACTTGTAGTTACTAATTTAATTAAAGAAATAATTATTAATGGAAATAAAAATAGATGAAAAAAACTGGCCGCATGTGGGGAATGATCCCACGTCTTCGCATTACGCGTGCGATGCTCTTACCATTTAGCTACCGCGGCGCTGTTTTCCCATCTACATTCTGGGGTATTTATGTTATTTGTAGGATCAAAAAAAAAAACCTTGTTTAAGAGAAGTACTCAATATTTTGCATCAGTCCTGAAGATGCGCCAGGGATAATGTTGCCTGTAGGCATTTCTGGCATGATGCTTCTAAATGATGGTCGGGAAAGTAAGCGCAGTTTGTGGCGAATCGTCCTAGATCTTTTTGGAGAGCTCTTCAAGGCACTACGATAGAAAAGTCAGTCACTATATACTATCTACGCATACGCGAATTCTATTATTGAGTTGGATCTATCGACAAATTTCATAGGTTGCAATTTAGCTTCCATCTCATGTCGTTATTCTCTTTATTCTCTGTCGTCCACGTTTTAGCGATCTTAGTAATCGCTGACTGATTAGCGCGGGTACAACGCGGACAAAGGGAACTAACAAACACACAGTATATAGTGCTGACAAGTAGCTCGTCAGCGTTACATATGTCGCCGTTTCCTTTCCTTTTCCTCACTGTTCGCACGCTACTTGTACCAAAAAATGCTACACCAACTCATCCGAACTTCGTAATCAACGCACGCCCTGATTCCTTGATCACTTCTCGTTACTTAAAGCAATATCCTAAGTGTTTATACAAGACGGACAAAAGAAAGTAGATAATTGATAAGGAAATGTGACAAGCAAGAAAAAAAAAGGCCAAGGACAGGCGACAGGGTGTGTACGTCTTGTAAACGCTACGGTTATTGCTTTAAGTACTGAACCGACTAGCCCGAGAACAAGTTCGCTTAAGTTCTTGATACTTAATTCCATGGTAAGCAATGCACATCTTTCTCATTCTCTTCAAGCCTCAGCATGCGTGACGCAACACCGCGGTACCTTAATCTGCTAATGGGTAGACTCCCGCCAACACGCGAAGGGAGTGCTTGCTATTTTAATGAGCCCCCATCGAGCAACAAAGCATGCCAAGCAACGAATTACTATCGTCTCTCCAGCCCATCCTCGCTTTGGCTCTTCCAGGTTGCTAGGTTGCCATCGCTTAAGATCATTAATGAGCGCCCGAAGAGTAAACAATGTCGCCGGTCCGCATGTTTAGTAGCGCCATCATCAGTGTCACGGGTCCTTTAGAAGGGAAACAACGGGCGAATGTAATTAGCTCTGATCCGAAGCGCCAGTGGGTAACTAGCTCTGATCTTGTTAGTGATCTGATAAATAGCTCTGATCTGAAGCGCTTATTATGCCGGAAAACTGCACAAATGACTATTAGGGGACTGCTGAGCCTATACATATTTTGTTAAAACATTATAAAAATACTTTGTTATTAACATTTGCGAAACGTTTAATGCGAGCACCAGTTGTTGTGTGCAAAGTTTTTTGACTAGATGAACGAACACCGGAAATATAAAATGATTATAATGCGTTCCTTTCTTGCAGCACCCCACACTTTTGACGACCGCACTGACATAGCTACTGTCACTCATCACCCACTTCTATCAGTGAACTGAACTTTCCATCACTGCACATTGTGTATTTCCATTGTCCTCTATTTCTCCAGAGTTTGAGAGGTTACGGTAAGAAGTTGTGTGGGGATGTGATGTTAAGAGGTTATATTTAGGTTACTAAGGATATCTAGGGCTGCAATCAAACTATTTGAATCAAACTGCTTGTCAAAGTAGGTTTTAGCGGCTGTCCCATCTATTTTGAAACTAAAATAAAGTGAGAATCGTGGGTAGTACGTGACTTTCCATAAGATTTTGCCAAGGCGTTGCTGTGAAAACACATTGCTCTTCCTTCTTTGTTGTTTGGGCTCACCTGGGCCCTTGCGTCGCTTGACTTCTTTGGAGAAGTAAGGTATTTTGCGCTCACTGGTAATCTGTTTCATATTGCAATATTAAGCGAATGAACAAATCATCTTATTGTATTATACGTACGATGGTCATTGATTCTAGCAGACGTTTGAAAAGGAATTCCCTAGGGGTGTATTTTTAACTGCTAAATGGTTATCTTCCTTTGTTATGCTTCTTCAAAAGACCAGTGTATTTTATTGGAGGCTCAATTAGGCTAACTTTGGGAACAGAGCAACACTCTCTATGCGTGTGTTATACTGAAACAGATGTCGAAAGGGCCATCTCGGACGCAAGCGAATACCATTAATCAGTTCGCCGGGCTCATCCCATTCATTCACCCAGACGCTTCCAAATGAGCGTGGTATGCTGGCTTGTACATTCGACAGCGTGTTTATAAGCCAAAAATGGGGACAACGTCCATCGTAGAGGTAGATATTCATTCCCTCGGCAGAGATCCTATGGAACACTAGATTACATGGAACACGTTTTTGTCGGCATTGCAGTGTAGAAAAAAAAATAATTATTTGGTATGCGGCATGTAACAATGTATCAATGTAACAATTGTGCGGCATCTATCAATGTATACTTATTCCGTGAAACTCACTCACACCTGAATGTACGACGTAAGCCTTTATGATCTACTCGTCTCCTTCCAGGTTTCCTTGCTTTCATTTTTTTACGTTCAGGTTTTTCTGCTGTTTAATTACCATAGAAACTTTTCTTTCCTTGTCGAAGGCATACGTCGGCTCAAATAAAATTCCTGTTGTAGGAGAGACGGATTTCTTCGGAACCGCACGATTGTCACCCCCAAAAGTACGACAGTCTATAGCTTTACGTAGCTCACACATTTACTTTCGTTTTTCTTTAGCTTTTATGTAGGAATGAAGTGGGTGGCGGAGGAGTGTGGAATGTGCGGGCATCTTGTGGAATATATCTGGATAAACCTGGTCACACTTGAGAGCATGCCGAGTCTCAGTTTAGATTACGTCAAAGTAAAATAAATAACTTCTGGGATTTTACGAGTCAGAACTACGATCTGATTATCAGGCATGTCATTGTCGGTAGCTCCGGATTATTTTGACCACCAGGGATTCTTCCACCTGCACCCAATGCCCGGTACAGGAGTGTTTTTTTTTTTGCCTTCTATCCTCATTGGAATGCGGCTGCCGCAGCCGGGATCGAACCCGGGACCTCGAGCTCAGCAGCGCACCGTTATAGCCGCTAGGCTACCCTGGCGAGTGAGAAGTACTTCTACAATGTACTTCATTTTAGGAGGACTCTAGATCATAGAAGCTTCTTTGATGAGCGAGCTGATTGGCTGACTCATTACTGCAGTCGCAAGAATAGACGTGCTAGTTTGAACGTAAAGCGAAGTTGTTTTGGTGCTTCAACATAGAAAGGGTAATAAGTAGAAAGGGTAATAAGGGTAGCGAAGTTGTTTTGGTGCTTCAACATAGAAAGGGTAAATACCGGCCTAAGCGAAAATAACCGCCTCTCTTCATTGCCGGTAGACGTTAGCGCCTCGGTTAGTGCTAAGGTGACTTGCTTTCCAAGTAACTAGAATGCATAAAGACGTGCGCGTAGAATGTACACCTATTAGACTTGACATGTAGTATAGACGCAGCAAGGTAATGGTACGGCAGTGCACCTGTGGCAATTAAGATTGTGGCTCACAACAAGCAAGCAGAAAAGCAAGAAGAAAGGTAACAAAAGTTGCCATAAGATAGTAAACCATGGTCACGAAACACACACAAGATGGGGGGAGACTTTTTAATCATATCGACTTGAGGTAAATAAGGGAAGTACCCTTCAAATCAAATGCAGATGACTTTGATATTTAAGCTATTACATGAATACTTGAAGACTTCTAAAGAGTGGACTCACAAAGTTCCATTTTATTCGCTAATATTGTGACCAAACTTTATTACTGGGCCTGAAGTGGCGTTCACCCTCGTAATTGAAGTGTAGCAATCTGCAGAATCACGTCGCTTGATGGTTCTAAGCTATGCGCGAGACACCATGGTAGGGAAAATTGTGGAGCAGCCGGTGACTAACGAGTCTGCTGCCTGTTGACTTCTCTGCGAAAATCACAATGGGACGCTGCGTTGCAGAAACGCAGTATCTTTGTGTCCAGGGATTTTGGTTAGAGTCTGCTGACTGGATGACGTGTTATAACTAAGGATGGCAAAATTGTCATTTGTCATTCGGTTAGTGCTACTGGGCGCAAACTGCAGCACTTGTTGCAACACGCCGTTCACCATAACCTCGCACTAACGTGTCTACTACACCCGCCTCTATATACGACGCAGAGTCCTTTTTGTGCCGCATGCGTCTCGGGTTAATCGCAAACCGAGACTACGTGGGCGTCTAGCACTTTGCTGAGTTCGGAGCGGAAACTTTCGCAAACGTATTCTAGATGTCGTGAAGAGTGCTTCGCTAGCACTCACATTCCTATGAGACACACGGTATTAGTTATGGACTCTGGAGTGCTCGCCATTAGGTTAGCGAGAAGTAAACCCTAGTGTCTTCAACTACACGTGATCAAAGGTCGTCGCCATTGATGTAAGAAAGGCAATAGTGGAGCTCGTTCACGCGGCCATATGCGCTCCACTTACGTGTACGGGAGGATGCGTGGTGTTAGTATGTGTACTTGAAAGTGAGTTCGTGCATGATTATTATTTCTTATGGCACTATACATTTTCGCGCATCTCTCGCAGACGTCCGGAATGCCGCAAAGAGCTGGTTTCTTAGCAGCACAAATCTCGACGTATCATTTTTGACGGGCTTATTTTGAACCTCCAAATTCTCATTTAAGTGTCGCAAACTTAACTCAAAGCCCGTAGCTAGCTTTCTTTGATACCTTAGAGCAATCCTTAAATTGTGGATGGTTTAGTGTTTGCTATATTATAATTATGTCCCTTTTCAGACATTGCTATTCAAATACCAACTTATTTTTTTGAGAGGAGGAGCCATGACTTAAAGCTCTGATGAGCTTAACAGGAAACCCGACCCCTTTGGTAGGACAACAGGGCAACGCACATACAAAAAACAAAAATAAAACAAAATATTAGTAATAATATGACTAAACTAACATTTTAGCCCGACCCTATTCCCCGTAATCAGATATAAATCTGAACATGTAGTTTTATTTATTTATTATTATTATTACTACAATTCTCACGTATAATTTTGTTCGTGCTTTGTGGGGTTAAGCTTGATAGCATGTATGCCACGCCCCACTGGTACGTCATTGTGACCCAGAGTTGCTCGCAGTATATTAGATAGTTTTATCGTGCGCGTCTAATACGTTGTCATTTACGTAATAATCGCTTACCGTGGACGGCAATGGCAACGCTGTTAGCGCCGCCTTGTGGCCCAGAGTTCAACCAGAGAGGCACATAGCCTATTATTTTAGCGACCAGCCATATTCTGCTCATCTGCTGGTGTAAAGTGTCGGCCGCCAGATAATGGTTGACATGTAGTCCTCCTTCCTTTTTTTTCAGCAAAACACTAATGGTATAAACAAACGTATCCAGCGCGTTGCCGTTCAAGTGTGCAATAGCGAGACTGCTTACTGCATACTCAGTTTTGTCTGTGCTAAAGTTCCGGCATGTCTTGGGGAGGGCCCAGGCCCCCAGGTACCAAACCCTCCCCCTTCGCCTATTTTTCATCTGCCAGTATACGCAAGGTTCCAGTTACAGGTGCGTGGAAGAATGCTCCCCATAATAAGTACAAGTATGTGGCCGTAAGCGCGTCAAAAATGATACGTCGAGATTTGTGCTGCTAAGAAACCAGCTCTTTGCGGCATTCCGTACAAGTATTGTTCCATGTAATAGAGGAATTGAATTGGAACTTAATTCCACATATTTTTCGTTATGCGAGTTAAAAAATATATGTTCAAATGTATGAAACGACATACCTTATAGTTTGTAATTTTATGTGGAATGCCAATTCATCTAAGGAATAGGAAAAAATTAGTACCAATATTTCATTTGTAGATAGCACCTAAGTGGAACGAGGTCGAGTGATAGGGAAAATTTGCTGCCTTTCAGTTAACTCTTGTTTCGTAAGATTTTACATGAAGTTCGATAACTATTCCTAAATACACGAGGCGCGCTCAAATGGAAACGGCTGGCGCAGCTAAATGACGACTGAAGAGCACAATAACGTTGCAGTTGTAACAACAGTCGCAAAACATTGTGACTAATTAAAAAAAGCTACTATACTCGCTCTCAGATAGATTCCCTATGTTTCACTACGTTTGTAGAGACAGACTTCATTCTTCTCGCCTTTTCTCCTCCGCTTTCCTTGTCTGAACTTGTGTCCCCAGTGCAGAGCACTTAGCTAATGATATATAGTTAATCAGCTTAACCTCTCTCTCTCTCGTGTGCTTTATTTTATCACTCTCTACCTCTCTCTAGGTCTACAAAAGCGGAGATTACAGCAGTGAACAGTGCTACCACAGAAATGTTTGCCTTAAAGCTTATCCGAAATAAACCACCAAACACAAACAGCAGTGTGAAAACGTTTGAAAAAGAACAATAAATAAAACCCATTTTCTTCAATTTTTGAGATCAGCCTCACCACGCCCGAAGTTTACATTCAACATTTTGCTATAACAAGAATATAACTTGAAAGTAGAATTAGACATATTTAACCCAAGGTTCCAAAGGAAGTTTGTCACTTCATGCAGGCAGAAGAAAAATAAAGACAGAAAAATTAATGTTTTGCAGCGCAAAGCTTACGTTCGCTAAGGTGCCGCATAAAGGGTCTTTTCGCACGTGTGTACCCGCTCGTGTCAACATTTATCAAGAAGGCTGCCCACCAGCCCACATGTGTTCACCGCAGCACAATTTTGATGGTTGTGTTCCAGAAACGTGAGCATATAGCACGAAGCCCCACCAACCAAAATTTCTTCTCAAGCATTATGGTGACTGCCTCACACTCCGTTAGCAATGAAAATAATAAAATAATAAATACGTGAGAATTATCTAGCGATGGGATTTAACATCTCAAAGCATCACATGGCTATGACAAACATTGAAGTAGAAATCTTTACATTAATTCTGATCATCTGGGAGACTGCATTGTACTCTTGTATGCAGACGAGGGTCTTCGCATTCCAATTTCATCTGAAGGCGGCCTCCACGGCCGGGAAGCGAACCCACGACCTTGTGATTCACAGTGGGATTCTATGGCCACTGAGCTACGAGGCGGTTAAACGTTGAGATCGTTGACTAAGATGGGAGGCTTGCACTTCGGGTCCCTTCAGCGCACTTAAATGAGAGGGCTTTTTCAGAATAGATTTCGGAACCGTGGCCTCGTGCGTCTGCAATGTGCGAAACCCCAAAAGCGCCACATCGTTTCTTGATGTGCACCAGCTTGTATGACTGCTTGTGATAAGCTGAAGGATGAACGCTTCATTCTGTGTGTGTCCGTATACAGGGTGTCCCAGCTATCACGCAGCACGATTTAACAAAACAGGAACGATGTTACGCGATGCAAACCTAGTGCGTATTGTTTACAGTACAGTGGAGTAGCCGCCAGTAATTTTATCGTTACTGAGATTTAATTGATTAATTGTAATTAATTATCTAACTCGAGAAGTACTGTCCTAATTATGAAAGTGTCAATGAGAACGTTAAAGAGCAACATGAAAAGCTCCCGATAGAGCTTTCTGTTGCTCAATACGTGGTACATAAAAGTGTTTTTCGAGCATCAAAGAAGCCCGCGATTTCACGCAAAGTGCCTCGAGCGGCCAGTCGGGCGGCTGCCCGCCCGAGCCCGACCAAAAAAATTATGGCAAAGCCCGGGCTCGGCCCGGGCCCGGAAATAATCTACGTTACCCGCCCGGCCCGACCCGCCACTCCTTTACCTTAGACCCGAGCCCGGCCCGAGCCCGGCTCGAAACCGGCCCGAACCCTGCCCGAGACCGAAACAGACATGTTTTTCAGAGTGGAGACGCGCGAGGATAACTCGCTGCACGTTACATGCACACCACCAGAAAGTCCGAGCCCGGCCCGGGCCCGCGTAAAGAAACCCGAGCCCGGCCCGGGCCCGGGTCAAAAAGCACATGCCGTGCCCGAGCCCGGCCCGAGCCCGTAAAAAAACTGCCCTACCCTACCCGACCCGGGCTTTCGGGTAAGCCCGAGCCCGTGCAGTGTTCTAGTGCCACCTATTGAGCAACAGAAATCTGTATCGGGAGTTTTAGGAGCGAAGCTCCTTATAGCGGCACCCGTTCCGTCCCCGTCGTAGTAGTAGTAGTGTGTAACCAGTCTGAGAAAAATGAGAAAAAAAATTCTGAAGTTGTGTCCGTAGCGCGGAATCGAACCAGGGACCCTCGCTTCCGAGCGCGCGGCGTTAGCCCACTACGCCACGAAGCGCACATAAACACAAGCACCACGGTGGCAATAAATACCCAAGATTAACGAAAGGCCGCCTTTCTAGCGCGTTTCTAACGCGTTTGTGCTAGCACGTTACGGCCCGTGTAAGAAGCTGGTGTAAGACGCTGTGGCCTCTCCGCCTTACCTTCAACGCGTTTCGAACGCGCTGCCCAAGGCGGTGGCAAGTCAAGTTCAAGTCAAGGAGCGTTTATGAATACGGGGGGTATACTCTCTCAGCAGTCATGTGATGGCGTTGGCAAACGCGGTGCACGTTCCGGCATGTGTAAATGGCTGCGTAAGACGCTGTGGCCACTCCCCCTTACTAGAGAGTACTGCACGTTTCTAACGCGTTTGTGCTAGCGTCCCCTTAAGCGGGAGATCCGATGATTCCCTCCGGAGCTTCGCCCACTCATCATCATTCACCCCGTGGATATGCTGTGATTTTACCCGCCGTGGTTGCTCAGTGGCTATGGTGTTGGGCTGCTGAGCACGAGGTCGCGGGATCGTATCCCGGCCACGTTCATGTTGCTCTACAATTTTCTCATTGACACTTTCATAATTACGACAGTACTTCTCGAGCTAGATAATTAATTACAATTAGCTAATTAAATCTCAGTAAAGAGAAAATCACTGGCGGCTACTCCACTGCACTGGAAACAATACGCACTAGGTTTGCTTCGCGTAACGCCGTTCCTCATTTTTTAAAGCATGCTGCGTGATAGCTGGGACACCCTGTATATATATATATATATATATATATATATATATATATATATATATAATATATATATGAGCAACTTGCCAGTTCTTTTTGGAATAAAACAGATACTTTCCCAAGGTACCATGTCCTTCACAGGGAAGGCAACACAACTGTACGAAAAGTGTCACCTTTCCTAGTACGTAAATGCCTCACAAACGCAATTTGGCCTGGCTACAAAACCTCAAAGATGGCAAGTGGTGACCTCCTCCTCGAAGTGACAAAGAAATAACAAGTTCAAAAGCTCTCTGAACTCGCCAATATCGGTGACATTAACGTGACCATCTCTGCACATCGCTCGCCTAACACAAGCAGGGGAGTAATGTCCGAAGAATTGCTGAGCCTTAGTGACGAAGAGCTCCTTGAAGAATTCCAAGAGCAAGACGTAATTATGGTACAAAGAACAACACTCCGGCGAAATTACGCACAGATCCCCTCGAAACATGTGATATTCACATTTGGCACCAGTTCTGTACCCAGTTCACTTGACGCTGGACATGTGAAAATCAACGTCAGACCCTTCATACCGAACCGGAGGCGGTGCTACAAGTGTCAGAGCTTCGGGCATGCATCAAAATCACGCAGAGGCAAAGAAACATGCGCGAAGTGTAGTGCCAACGACAATCCTTCTGACAACTGCAATGCTCCTGCACAATGTGTCAACTGCAACGGAGACCATTCAGCTTACTCACGGAGCTGCCTTCGTTGGAAGAAATCATTGCAGTCACCGTAACGCAAACAAAAAGTCAGTAAACCCTCCCCTGTCAGTGAGATTGGGCGTACTGTCGTTAGGCATCCCGCAACCGAACATGCCTATCATGAACGCTCCAGTTGAGAAACTCGCTTTGAAACCTGGCCGTCACACCGGGGAAGTTGGCGCTAGCGTTTCCGAGGCGTGCACCACTGCGCTTGTCGGGTTCCTGGAGGGCTAGTCAACGCTGACGTTTGGCCTCAAGATCGCGCTCCCGCAACTCGGGGTCAGCGGCTCTCCACTGACGTTTGGCCTCAACATCGCGCTGCCTCAACTCGGGGTCCGCGGCTCTTCGCTGACGTTTCGCCTGGGGTTCGGAAGCCCTCACGCTAGAATCGGCACGTCGACGACGAGCCCTTTCCCGAGTGCGTTCATCCCGAGTGATCGGCTCTGTACACCGTAGCGAGGATAGTCACACAGAACACATTGAAGGGTCTCCCCGCGAACACGGTTTGGATGCGAAAAGCAAGAGTTCATAAAAGACACTCCTAGCCATAGCTGATGTCAAGAAAAGTTTCAGCCTTAGGATTGATTAATAGATAAGGCGAAGGGGATTGCACTAATCAAACACAGTGATGCATGGTGAAACGCGGAATAGCTTTAAAAAGAATACGCAGTAAATGAGTCGTCATTTTGCGAACTCCACAGAATAACTAGTTGTAATGTTCGACCGCAGGCAGCTGGCAAAATGAGAACAATTGCACTCGAACGATACAACACGGGTTACAAGCCTTCAACTTTTAAGTCAAGCGAGCAGACATTGTAATGTAACTTCTCCATAGAAAATGCCTCTATACCCATTTTTTTATATATTACCGCGGACAATTGTAGAGGACACTCTTTTCAGGTGAAAGAGAATGCTGAAAAAAAAATCACATAATTTTAAAAAATCGGTAGGAATTTTTTTTCGCGGAACTGTATTATTTTGGCTTCGGCGAACTCTGAAGCTGCGTTCAAGAGTGGTTACTTTGAAGTTTTCTTAATCTGTAATCTATTACGCTTTATTATTTTCTTAAAAATTACTATCGGTAAAATTGTTTGTTGCTGCCTTCCACAGAAAGCAGACCCAACAGAGCCAATATACCTCAATTTGTAACTTTCGCAAAAATGAGAGCTATGAAGACATTACTAAAGCTTTGGGCAGGCCACTATATCCTCAGTACGCGGTCTGATATTGTTGCGTTGGTATGTCTTTAAAGTGTAGGTCCTTGTGGTTACTTTTTGTTCTGGAACTGGTAATTTTTTGTCTCTTAAGCCGCTAAAGAACAGGGCGCTTTGAAATAGCCCCACTCAAAGGAGCCTCATAGGCTCCTTCGTTGTACAGTAGCAAACTTTTCAGCAATTTCAAGGATCATTAGGCTCAACAACAATTCAGACAGCTTTTTCTATACTTCGAGAATAAAGTTCACACGTTCTTTTGAGGTGAAACCATTTCCAAATTATTAAAACAGTGGCAATAAACAGCATTTTATACTTTCGTGGTCATATTTTATCTTATAGAAAGTTCGCTCTTGTTTAGAATTCGTTGCCGATCATTGCGCTTTATGACCTCCATTTATTAAAAAAAGTGCAGTTCAGAAGTGCACATTGTCTTCGAAACAAAACCAAGAATTTATAAAATTTACAGTTCAACCTTCGCCTTTGTACTTTGAGGAAACTCAAAGGAGGACTTTGCTAATAAAAACGCTACGGATTCTCATGGCCATACGAAAGAAATACTTTTACAGCTTGATTCAATGTTACCTTCCAGCTGTGAAGCAGGTTTTCTTATACTTGTCCGGTGAAATGACACAGTTGTGCTTTTAAGCATGTTTCACTCATTCGCTCCTGTAAAATCAACATATAAAATTAAATATGCAGGAGGAAGTTCCAAATCGCCCGGCTGTAACGATACCTCTTATACAATAGAAGGCGCCTTACAGCCCAGAGCTTTGTGACCACTTTCCATCATCATATTTCTTTTTTCAAGGGTTACAAAATATTGGCGGCCAGTTTGGTGAGAAAACTATATAAAACAGCTTGATGGTGCCAAGGCGCCACTGGCAGGTGATAAACACTGCGAGACGTACAAAGTGCAGATCCATGTACATGTCATGTCATGTACATGTCTCGTTAATATGGTCCCCTTACACCCCGTAATATGGAGGAAATTTTCAGCGACCGGTAGTTTGCCATGTATTTCTGCCTAATTAATGTAGAAACTCGCAGACCTAACTATGGACGGCATTTTCGGGGTCGAAATTATAAAATGCATGCAATTTTGTCTCGTTATTATGGACACTGCTTTATATTGTTATGGAAGCAGCGCATAGAAGTGGACAAGAAGTAAAGAAGAGAGACACGTAGACAGAGCACTGTCTACGTCAGAAGAGCCGAACAAATTGCGAAATACGCGTCTGCTGATATACAGGGGAATGACGGGATATCAGCAGATGCGTATTCTTCCCCTGATATTCAGAGGGATGCCGGAGAAAGCGCTCTTGAAGTTCCTTCATAACACGAAACTTTACGAGCAGCTTTAGTATAGGGCCGCTGTCTAATGTACATAAGCCATTCATTCATTCATTCATTCATTCATTCATTCATTCATTCATTCATTCATTCATTCATTCATTCAATCTCTTCTCCTCATCATCACTCATCCGAGTATTTTCACTCCCCTTCCGTCTTCCCCAGCACAGAGTAGCAGACTAGAGCGCACCAGCTCAGGTCGGTCCTCTGTCTTCCCTAGCAATGCCAACCACACCAACTTAAGCCGTTATGTGATATGCTATTGCTTCACTATTGTAACGCTCAGAGTTATTTTTTTTTTTGCAGTCTTGGAGTCACCTTAGTCACTGAGGTTTATTTGCAGCGATTGGGATTGCCTTAATGCGTTGCGCTCAATAACCTAGCGAATAGACGCGAAGTGCCCCGAGTGGCCAGTCGCACGCCAATTTTGCCTGTATTCGCGGGCTTCTTTTAAGTTCGAAAAAACACTTTTAAGTAGCACCTATTGAGCAAGCTGTATTGTAACTTTTTCATGCTGCTCTACAATTTTTTTCATTGACACTTTTAATCTAAATATAATATTTAAGAAGTTGATTAAGTAATTATGATTCAATATGTAATCAGGCGGAATGCAAAAAATAATCAGAGTAACTTCAGGCGTTGGCAAACAATGTTACCTTAGTTTTGTCCAGCTACAGTGGCATTTGCATATTTTTAAATCATGGTGCAGGTTAGTTCGGACACCTTGTATATTTGATGGGCAAGGACGGGTTGAATGCTGGAAATTCTGCCAACGCTAATAAATCTTTAGACTCATAAAACAGATTAAGCGTAGAATGCGTTCTGTTCCCATTTTTACTCTGCAAACGACGCCTTATAATCGAACATTTTATTGCTAAATAGCCGTTGAGGAACGGGAAGGTACTACCCTATTAAACAGTTATGAAATTGAGGCGCCTGCTATCACGCAACATGCACGCACTTATAACATTGGACGAAAAAGAAAGTGTATATTGACCCTTTTCGCGGCGATCCTGTGGGCGCTGTCATGTTTGATCACGTGGTGACGCGTCCATTGCTTGCCTCATCTGCCTCCTTTGCCTCCTTGTTTACAATGGAAGTGTATGACGCCGGCGCGGCTTATAAAACGTCTGTTTTGGGAGATATCGTAAACGGTGACTGGGTGAACGACACGAAGCTTTGATCACTGCTTCGGAGGACCTGCAAAAGCACTTTCGGAGCTGATTAACCTATGTCCAAACGGCGCAAGCAGCGTATATCGTGCTTGTTCTAAAAGCAGGGCTAAATATGTATTTCAAGCTACCCAAACATTACGCTCATGAATTGAATCAGGATTAGTGTGTTTTGCTCTTTGTACTCTATTTGGAAAATATTTTTAAGCAGCGGCTTGTCAGTTTCTGACACAGTGAAGTTCCTCGGTGAGGCCACTATCTGATTATTTTCTGCCTAATCGCTCGCGGGTGTGCTCAGTTCCGATAGATTTGTTCTTGCTGTGCACACAGGCTTGAAACGCAGCTGTTCTGCACATTGCAATACCCTTGTAGCAAATACGTATTATCGCGAGTAACTCGCTTACTCTTGTGGACCATCACGAAACATTCAGCTTCGACCATTTGCGCGCTATCGATGTAGTACCGTCACTTATGTGCGTATATAGTGCGCATATATTCTAGTGTGCGCCCATTCACTTATTCTTGACACGTTGGCTAAAGAGTGGGTGTAAGTTTCTGTGCTGGTTGGGGTAGATGTGCGTAAATACTGTGCGCGAAACCTACTATGGCAGGAGGCGGCGCTACTCCCGTTATCATTGTTTAACCAGCAGTACTCACTCTTAGCGACGTACCGGGGCTGAAGCCCTTTCTTTGAAGGTTAGCAGTACAACGAAGGCGGATGAGCAAATTTGTGTATCCTCCAGGAGAGCCGCAAATCTCGAAGTGCCGGAAACACGTACGGACAATTTCAGCAGCGGTCAGCAAACTTGGCCCCACATATTCATTACATTCCTTAATATGCCAGTCACTATTTTTGCAGCCAACTACTGCACACGTCTTCAATCCACATGATTGAAATCAGAGTAAATGGAGCACAGTCCGTTGGCGAAAACTCAGCCGCATTTCCGACAGCTGATCGCAAAGAAGCAAGATAGAAATGTAAATGGTGTCGTATTCATGCGCGGTCGCTGAGGAGACGTATGGCGCGCCGACGTAAGCGCCATCTCGTTTCTCTAAAACAAGCTGCTCCCTGAAAAGGGTCAATATCAGCAGAAAAAAAAAAACTGACCAGATCAAGCGTCCTATATGCACTCACGTTAATAAATGAAGCTTCATGCCCAGTGTGCAATAAAGACAGCAGTTTATGCACGCGCATGGATTGCATACAGGGTGTTTCATGCAACTTGGGCCAAACATTAAAAATATGCAAATGCGACGTAGCTGGACCGAATCAAGGTAATGTTGTTTGTCGTCGCTTGGAGATACTCAGAATATTTTTTTGCATTCTGCCTAATTACAATATCAGTCTTATTTATTCTATCAACTTGTCAAACATTATAATTAGATTAAAAGTGTCAATAAGAAAATAGTAGAGCAACATTAAAAACTCCCGATACAGCTTTCTGTTGATCAATACGTGCTACAAGAAAGCTTTTCCGAGCCTGAAAGAAGCCCGCGAATACACGCAAAGTGTCTCGAAGGTGCTATTAGTTTTCCGAGCACGCCAATACGCGAAGGAAATTAGTGCTGAGTGCAAGTTAGCTAAAATGAAATGAATGAATAAAGCCTTTATTTTAAGGAAGGGGACGGCTCTAGGCCGCTGTTGGGGATTAGGTGGGAAAGGAATGTGGGTTCCCGGATTGTTGGCTGGGGCACATCTTCATCTCAGTCTTTGATCTCCCGCTTTATGCAGACTCAGGTGCATGTAAATAAATGTACGGAACTGCCTTTACGTTCAGCCAAGCTACAGAAGGGGCTGGCTTGTGCGCGTTCATAGTTTATTTGCGCTGTGCTTTTGACAGGGAACAAAGGTAATGAAAACGTTCGACACAACCGATTTAAAATTGTACCTTCATACAATGTCGTTCGTTCTCATTCGCTTTGCTCTCTGTCAAAAACATAGGGCAAGTAATCAATGGCTTTTCGCTGGTCGGCACATACGCAGTTATCAATACGAAGTAGGCTAATTAATTAACGACAAATAATGTACACACTTCACTGCGTATGTACGATCAGCTTATTTTGTTTCCTGCTTTAATCATGTCAGTAAAAAGTGGTCGCAGTTTCACCTGAAAGGCGAAGCATCAATTGCGATAGCAAATTTGTAGAGAGCTATACGGAGTAATGATATTAGCTTTATCAGCTGTATAAACTTGGACATGCAGCAGCATCGGCAACACGCAGAACTGTTGTCGACGCCATCGGCGTTTTGCCCGCGTTCGCTCAAAATGCGTGCGGCGTTGGTGACTGTTGCTGGAGCCTGTGATATAAATAGGCACTTGGTGCCGCAGCTAAACGTCGCCTCCCTTCCCTCCCCCTCCCCCACGGCTTCTCGCGCGTCGGAAGAAAGTGCGTTTGCTCTACATATAGGTGATTGTAAAGGAGAAAAGAGACGCCTACTTCTGCAGCCCTTAAGCGAGCACGGCGCAGAACGCGCGTTTGTTCTCCGCCGTGCGTTCACTCCCCGTGAAAGACGCGCCCCTCGCGCCCTTTCACTCGCACATACAGCGTTCGAAGCGCGGCGACAATTTCTTCTCCAAATGCCGTCATACGGAACCTCACGGCGACGGCGACGGCGACGGCGACGCCGACGGCAGAAATCTGCTTTTGAGTGTCCATATAATTGCTATCGCAATAATAAATAAAGAAATGAAGCCGTATATAATGCCACTCTTTTTTGGTCATCCATCCTTTTTTTACTTGCAAACCATGCGTCTACTGTTTTAGCTTCATTCACATGGCAGAACATTGCTGTACAATTTTTATAAGTCGGTATCGCAATACGCGTAGCAATTATTCCGGCTGCTCCGATAGATGACAATTTTTTTTATTTCATTTTGTGGAACTTTCTCCACCTGACGAAATAAATGGCGTGTAAGAGTATGTTCACAAGAGTTATGCATTCTAATTACCGCTATATATTATAGCAGCCGTCAACCCTTTTTGTTTTTCTTTTTTGCCATGGCGAAAAATATTCAGATTCCCGTACCAAATGCATTAGACGTCTACAGTCTTTGTCTTGTGCTTCCGTACGATATTTTAACAAAACTCTTGCTAAGGAGTCTTTAACGACACTTTTTGCTTGCCTCTTTAGACAAAGAACCATTAGCCA